>NW_025875373.1:0-1686 GCF_002878395.1 Capsicum annuum
AATCAAGTCCACAATTAACTTGATCAAGTTAATTGTGGACTTGATTAATATTTTCAAAACTTTCTAATCTTTTCAAAAATACAAATCAACCCAACCCACACCCTCTTCAATCCAAATCAACCACTTTCTCCTCTCTCTCGACAGCTTCTCTCAACTCTCTCCCAACCAACAGTTCTGCAAAATTTCTCCCTCCAACCTCCGACGATAAATAGTTGGGCTTCGAGTTTCCTTCTTCAATTCAATCAACCTGTCTCTCATCCCTCTCTCGATAGCTTCTCTCAACTCTCTCCCAACCACTTGTTCTGCAAATTTCTTATTTCAATCCTCGACGACTTCAACATCCAACTACAAATAGTTGGGATTCCATTTCCTTTTTGACTTCAATTGACGTGACAATGTTGCTCTCCGGCAACAACAACTTTGAATTCTTCATCGATCCTTTTCTTCTTTCACAGGTAAAAATTTATGGCCTTTTTAGTTTTGAAGAAAACGAGGAACTTGAGACAACTTCTCTTATAGTATTGGTTAACAATTTCAATATTCGTTGCACTAATTTGAAATGCGGTCTGAATAAAATCCTAATTTCTGGTATTTCTTCTCTTCTCTTCTCTTTTCGAAGTGAATTATGATATTTTGTTGTTTGTTGCATTTTTTTAAAGTTTGATTTTTATTGTTTGTGTTTATAAAAATAAAAGGACAATTTACTTTGATTTGTTCTATTCTTGTTCTTGGTAAAATGGTGAAATTGCTATTTTTTTAACAAAATTGTGCTACTGTTTCCTCCGACAGATTACCCATCTGGTGCAATATATTAACCATTTGATGTAACAGATTCATCATATGATGAAACAGATCAATCATTTGATGCACCAGAGGAACCATCAGATTACAATTCTGATGCAACAGATTAATAAGCTGATGCAACAGCTTTACCATATGTTGCAACAGATTAAGCTTCAGATAAAAAATCTGATGCAACTAATTAACCATCTGGTGCAATAGAAGAACCATCAGATTAATGATCTGATGCAACAGATGAACCTCCTGTTGAATAAAATCCTACCAACTCTTCCTACAGGAGAAGTCCAAGACTTGATTTTTCTAACTAATCATTCATCTGCCGCGATAGACGACCTTATGTTGGAAGAAATCTAAACAATATTGACCGTTGATAACTGTTCCAACAGATCACTCATGTGTTGCAATAGATGTGTGACCTGTTGCACAGACTATACATCTTTCTCAACAGATGAGTGATATGTTTTGTATTGTCGTAACAGATTACTCAGCCATTGCTATGGATTATTTAACTATTTGAACAGATCACTTATATGTTGCAATAGGTGATGTCACAACAGTTGTGTGATCTGTTGAATAGACCATTCATCTATCTTAAAAGATGAGTGGTATGTTTTGCATTGTTGTAACAGATTACTCATCCGCTGTAATAGTTTGGTTATATCCTGCAACTGATATATTACCTGGTGCAATAGATCGGTGATTTGTTACAACTGTTATTTTACTGTTTTGCTTGTTTGATTTACTTTTATCCCTTTTTAACGATGCATTAATCAAAAAGAATATATTATTTTATGTTTCTGTTAATTTTAGATAATATGGTTCTCAAAAGAACAGAAATCGAATTAAGTCCAAGTAAAGGAACAAGTGAAGCAGCTAGGCTACATC
>NW_025875374.1:0-1323 GCF_002878395.1 Capsicum annuum
TTTTACTTATTTTAATGGATGACTTATTTTATTAAGGATTACATTAAAAATGATGCTTACATTTTCGTTATATCAAAATTGTAAGTGTTACTTATATATGAAATCAATTACAACATAACAAACAAAATTCATCAAGAAAAATATTTATCTTCAGTATAATAAAATTCACACTCACATCAAAGTTTTTTTCTTTATTATATATATTGAAGTAAAAAAAAATATATGAGAAGATTTTCTCTTTTTTATCGAAATATATTTTTCAAAAATAAAAAGTCTTCATATAAACGAGGTGTAAAGAAATATTAAATCACAAAAAATGAGAGGGTGAATTTATACATAAGGAGATTTAAAAAAATAATAATAAAAAAATTCAAGTAAATTAAAAGTTGGTCATGCATGAAGCAACAACGAATTGAAATACATAAAGAAAAAATCTAACATGCCAAAATCAACATACAAAAGTGTATAATTACACATAAAAATAAAGATTAAAAAGAGTTCATGTAAAAATTAATCATGAATTTAAAAAAAAGAAGAGCAAAATTTAATCACTGATGTTCGTTTTGAGTCCATGGAGTTCCCCGGTGGCGATATGAACGATTGTTACCTTCCTGTTGCACTTGGTGATGTTGCTGATCAAGACCATCATCAGCAGCAACGACAATATTATTATTGTGTAGAGTATTCTCCATTTCAACGTTTTTGAGAAAAGTTATATAGTAATTTTTTATTTCCTACATTGACTCATGAGGGAGTTTTGAAGTAATAAATTTTTAAAAAAATTGAGAACCTAGATTATTGCATTTACAAAAATCATTTTCAAAAAATTATTTCTCTTCAAAAGTCCACTTATCTGTTTGCACAACAATCTCAGAATTATCGCAAGGTGCTACACCAAACTGATTAAATATGGGCTCGTACGAGTTTGAACTTTCTGGGAATTCAAGCCACTCCATTAAGAAAAGAAGAAAGAGACTAACAGTACGATATTCATGAGTGAGTACTATGAGTGATTAGAGTGGAGCAAATGTTTATACACTGTTCATTTTTTTTCGATAGAAATAAAGTTATTGTGTATATTGCATATTGGGAATTGCAAGGAATAGCAGAAGTAGTTTTGCTGCTACCATCTCATAACAAAACCAAATTGATGCGTTCGAGGTGTAATGTTTTGCTTTATAGTTGAAAACTTTAAACTATCATTAATTAAAATTTATTTAGATTAATGATACAATGATATCGAGAATTCATCAAAAGACTACATTTAATGCTCATAAAGATTACACTCCTTATCAATCTTTGAATTAATTCTTTTAGTCTTAA
>NW_025875375.1:0-2142 GCF_002878395.1 Capsicum annuum
CCATTCTCATGATGTAGACAATGTATAGTAAACTAGGATTAGACTTAAGGTGAAAAGTCTTTTAATGATTATCTAAATTTGGAAGATTTGACCAAATAGTTTAATCTACAGGATTGAACGTTTAGAAATCACCTATGCGAGGGTGAAGTGGAAGCCGCTTCAAAGAGAATGCTAGTAAAGTCCTATTCTCTAAGCTCTCATGAAATCGGGACGTGTTCATGGCTGAAAAGAATAAAACCATGAGAACCATAAACGTTAAAAGGCTGGTTGTGTTACATGTATTTTTTAGGTGCACATTAAAGGTCGACGATTGAAAGATATCAAATCTACCGATTGACCGAGTGCATCTAATGCATGTTCACTACGAAAAGTTCAAAGGAAAACCCACTTATCCTGATGCAATCAGTCTTTGCTTGATGATCACATACTTCTCTGTAAAAATTTTATGAAAAATAGTCATTCCCCATTCATGTGAGGGATTGTTGGGTTCATAGTATATGAAAGAAGTGTGAATGGAAAAATGGAGAATAAAATGGTGGAGGGGAAGGAGACACTAAAATGAAAAGTGTACTTTCAAATTAAAAAATTTACTCTTTCTCCCACATTGGTGGAAGAAGAGAACTTGAAAGTATTTATAATCAAGAACACTTACTCCACGTGGCAAGTGAGGCAAGTAATAATAGATGTCTCGCGCCATCGTCATAGCTCGCTCGGATTTGGATTTGGATTTGACAAATGATCAATCGATGAGATCTATCTCTTTGGACTAACTTTATTTAAATTTCAAAGAATACCAAGGAAAAATGCAGTAAAAATTTTTTTGCAGTTTAGGACCTCCATTTATATATACATGCAGTAACAGTTGCACTGTTTCAAATGAACTGATGCATTGTTTTCGAACTAGTGCTTCAGAAATGATACATTGTTCTGAACTGAGGCTACAGAAGGTTGCAATGGTTCGAAATGATGCTTCAGAAGGATGTAATTCTTCAATGAAATGACACACTGATTCATGAAATGAGATGAATTTTCAGGAAAAGATGCAATCTTTGATGAACAGACATGAACTTACAGCAAAGGTGTAACCTTTGGAGTGAACC
This sequence comes from Capsicum annuum, assembly GCF_002878395.1. Taxonomy (NCBI): domain Eukaryota; kingdom Viridiplantae; phylum Streptophyta; class Magnoliopsida; order Solanales; family Solanaceae; genus Capsicum; species Capsicum annuum. Next base: position 1,101 of record NW_025875375.1, read on the forward strand.
ATTGCCTCTTTTCATAAGAGGCATGTTGTAGCTATATAAACCTGACTTCTTCCACAGGTTTAGTACGAAATTTTCAGATTAAAAAACTCTCTTCTTGTCTCAAAAATATTCTATGTGATCACTCAAAATGTTCTGTGAGTTCGAAGATATTCCAACCGTTTAAGCTACCGCTACTGTTGGTCTGTTAGCCATTTTATCTTGAGAGAAAAAATTCCACAACCTCGGGTATAGTGAGGGGGATTATTTCCTTAAGGAAAATCCGTGAATTCGGACAACTTGGCTATTTTTTGCTTCATCTTAATTTCTGCAAAATAAAATAAACCTCTTGGAAAGGTCATTTTGATCTTGTGTTGAGGGTATTTGATATACTTCATTGTGTTCTTATTTATACTTGAACTCAAGTTAAAGTTGGTGTTGTAATATACAGATTCTTTGTACCCGAAGTACAAACGAAATAACATGATGATCAGATAAAAAACTAGCTAGGATCTTCGGGAGTCAATATGCTGTGGCAATGTTTCCTAGAACTAGCTCTCATTTCAACCATGAACAAATTATCTTGATCACCCATTAACGGGAAGCTCAAATTGGCACTTTTGATGGATGTGTATGGCCAGTGATGTATAGAATATTTTTCATAAGTGTATTAGCAAAGATAAACAAATGAATAAATCACTATAGTGACAAAGTATCATTTATAAAAATATTTCGTACTTACTATTTTCATTTTGATTACTATCTAATTGTACAGTGTAAAAATAAATTCTCAATGTGGTGTTGTGTGACACCAGTTGGGGTAAAGTATCATTTTTAAAAATATTTCGTACTTACTATTTTCATTTTGATTTCATTTTGATTGCTATCTAATTGTACAGTGTAAAAATAAATTCTCAATGTGGTGTTGTGTGACACCGGTTGGGGTAAGGTATATCGGCACCTGTCTATGGCATTCCATGTTAATGAACAATTGTCTCACATTCAAAAAATAGAGAAATGGCATTTCATGTTATCAATCAATTGTCTCACATTGAAAAAATAGAGA
>NW_025875376.1:0-2711 GCF_002878395.1 Capsicum annuum
TTAGTACTAACAAAAATGTTATTGCAGATTACATATCAAGACAAAGCTATACAGACTGATATAATAGAAGATGATGCTTTAGAAAAAATACACAAAAACCTTAACTACGCTTTCAATGAAAGTGGACAGTATTGCTAATGAAATAGAAAAGCTAAAGACTAATGAAGTTAAACTGAAGTCTAAAGTTATGAATCAGCTAACTCAGCAGTGTGCAGAGCTATGTCAATCAAAAGACAACAAAATTCCAGAGCTAAAAGGAGACGTTGGGACACTCCATAAAACCCATAACGTTTATCAATCTACAATTGCAGGTACAAGCAAAGGAGTTAGTGGACAAAGACATCAGAACATGAACATGAATAAGATATTTGAAAACTATTTATACTAAAAATACAAAAAGACCCCTTGTACATAACCCCACAAATTACCACATATCGAGATAGTTTGAGCCAAGATAAAAAACCTTATAACCATATAACCCGAGGATATATAGAAAATATCTACAAAGTACAAACTTTTCTAAACCTTAACCCCAGAGCTACAAATATCCAAGAACCAAACACAAACTATTTAACTCAAAAATTGCATGGTTACAACAAGCTAATCGCACTACCCAAAACCAATCCAAGCTTAGTAAAAACATGTTTCGACTATGGATTATTAAATACCATATATACCCAAGATAGAGAAGAACTAACAGCTATAGAAAAATTACATAAAGTATTCACCACCTATAAAAGAGTAACCAAAGAAAATCTATTTTATATAAAGTTTTATACTGCACCAACAGAGATATTATATGACAAGATCAAACCAGTTAGACAAGTTGTAAAAATAGGATTAACCAGAGATATGATTATACCGGAAGATATTATGCAGCAGCCAGAGATGCCTGATTTTTACGCAAATAAATGGCTTATTGGAATAGCTACAATTATTCAAGAATTAGCAAATAATTATATCAATGGAAACCCAATATGGAGCTATTATTCAAGAGATCATCAAATGATTTATTCAAATTCATGATAACTACGACAAATAGATATGGAAGATGTTAAATAATGGATAATGACATTACTTAACCCAGAAAAACAATCTACTACAAGAGCAATTAGGAAAGGATTTATTTCAGACGAATTATTAACAAGATATTGCAAGATAATTGGACACAAATATCCAGACCATCAATATTCTAGATGAAATGGAGGAGATAATATTATCCCAGAAGTCTAGCTAGAATAAAAGAAAAAACCAACCAAGAAGATAAGGATGCCAGCTAGAAGATAAAAATCAACAGAGCAATAATAGAAAGACAAGGAGACAAAAATATTAAAGGAAGAAAGAGACATATAGAGAAAAAGCTAAGTTTGTGAAAAATAAGATACGTGAATCATGTAAACATTTAATAACCTTACTATACTAGGGTAGACTTTTTGACTTTTCTTTTATTTATTTATTAGCTTTTAGCACTTGTCATTATTCGCTTTTTTAGGACAAATGTATATAGGAAACATGTAAAGTTATATTAGGACAGGTGTAAAGTAAAATAGTATACGCGTTTTCATTCTTAGGTTATAAATAGCAGAGCATTTGCTCAGTTAGAGGCAAGACTTTCATGTGTTGAAAGTAAGCCTCCTTCTTTGTAAATTAACCTTTGAATATTTAATAAAAAGCAGATATATTTCCAAGGAAAAGCTATGGATAAACAAAGCCTAGAATTATCAAACCTACTAAAACAGGTATATTTATTTATAATTATGAATAGATAAATTCATAAATTACTGACAATCATGATATGATAAAATAAGTTCATGTTAGTTACTTTATAGTAGAATTATTCAAAAAATAGCATGTTAAGAAGTTTATTATCAAAGTGGAAAAGGAGAAAAATTCCTAAGAACTATGTCATCCTAAAGGTGAAACCAGTAAGACAAGAAAGCCATGGTGGGGAGTAGCCAGAGTAGAGGCTCAGTTTAAGGGAAAAGTATCCATATTGTCATGCTAATAGTGACCAAAGAACATGTTATTTAAGAATAATTTAGTATATAGTAATTTAAAATGATCATATTTTGTTATATGTGTGATTGAAGGGAATATTTTGAAAAAGCATCTTATGAAAAATGAATACTTATTTATTCGACGAAATGGTAGATAAATTTAAAATACTTGTTTTGTATGTACTTAAGGATATAGAAATTGTAGATATAAGAAAAATCATATTGGAAGAAATATTTGATAAATATTTTATGACTAGAATAAATTATATACCACACTTACCTAGCTACTCTTACAAATACCTATGTTCCAAACCTACACATCAACCATGATAAATTACATATATTTGAAATTTTGGAATATGGATATGAAAAATATACAATCAATAGAAAAACTAATGAAAACAAATTTAGAAAAATATATAGAAACTAATGATATAAAATATATAGAATTCCTTAACAAAAATATAGTGGAATTATTAAGATTAAAACAAACAACTAATAAATACTATGATAAAACATTTAATTACTAGAATTCAATTCCAAGTTATTCAAGTTATTCGTATAAACCTTAGCATAACATGAATAATATAAGAAGATATATATCTAATGAAACTAAGATACTTGTTTTATATATCATAAAAGATTTAGAATTAGAAGATATAAAGAAAATAATATGGGAAAAAATATTTAGTTATGAAGATGACTTACTAAGTA
>NW_025875377.1:0-1585 GCF_002878395.1 Capsicum annuum
GACCCTCCTCAAAAATGGGATTTTACTTTATGTTCAGGACCCTCCTGAAAAATGGGATTTTGCCTTCTATTCAGTACCCTCCTGAAAAATGGGATTTTATTTTATATTCAGGATCCTCCTGAAAAATGAGATTTTACTTTTTGTTTAGGACCCTCCTTAAAAATGGTATTTTACTTTTTGTTCAGGACCCTCCTAAAAAATGACATTTTACTTTATGTTCATGACCCTCCTGAAAAATGAGATTTTACCTTATGTTCTGGACCCTCCTGAAAAATGGGATTTTATTTTATATTCAGGACCCCCCTGAAAAATGAGATTTTACTTTCTATTGAGGACCCTTCTGAAAAATGGGATTCTACTTTATGTTCAGGACCCTTCTGAAAAATGGGATTTTACTTTTTGGTCAGGACCCAGCTGAAAACTGGGATTTGACTTTATGTTCAGGACCCTCCTGAAAAATGGGACTTTACTTTCTGTTCAGGACCCTCCTGAAAAATGAGATTTTACTTTTTATTTAGGACACTCTTAAAAAATGGGATTTTACTTTATTTTCAGGACCCTCCTGAAAAATGAGATTTTACTTTTGTTTAAGACCCTCCTGAAAAATGAAATTTTACTTTATGTTCAGGACTCTCCTGAAAAATGGGATTTATCTTTTGTTCAGGACCCTCTTAAAAAATGGGATTTTACTTTATGTTCAGGACCATACTGAAAAATGGGAATTTACTTTTTGTTCAGGACCGTCCTGAAAAATGAGATTTTACTTATTGTTCAGGACCCTCCTGAAAAATGGTATTTTACTTTCTGTTCAGCACCTTCTTGAAATATGGGATTTTACTTTTTGTTCAGGACCCTCCTGAAAAATTGGAAAGACCTGAAAAATGGGATTTTACTTTCTCTTTAGGACCCTCCTGAAAAATGGGATTTTACTTTATGTTCAGGACCCTCCTGAAAAATGGGATTTCATTTCATTTTCAGAACCCTCCTGAAAAATGGAATTTTACTTTATGTTCAGGATCCTCCTAAATAATGGGATTTTACTTTATGTTCTGGACCCTCCTCAAAAATGGGATTTTACTTTATGTTCAGGACCCTCTTGAAAAATGGGATTTTACCTTCTGTTCTGTAGTCTCCTGAAAAATGGGATTTTACGATATGTTCAGGATCCTCTTGAAAAATAGGATTTTACTTTATGTTCAGGACCCTCTTGGAAAATGGGATTTTACTTTTTGTTCAGGTCCCTCTTGGAAAATGTGATTTTACTTTATGTTCAGAACCCTCCTAAAAAATGGGACTTTACTTTATGTTCAGGACACTCCTCAAAATTGGGATTTTACGTTATTTTCAGGACCCTCCTGAAAAATAGGATTTTAACTGATGTTCAGGACTCTCCTGAAAAATGGGATTTTTCGTTATGTTCAAGACCCTCCTGAAAATGGGATTTTTTTTTTGTTCAGGACCCTCTTGAAAAATAGGATTTTACTTTCTGTTTGGGACCCTCCTGGAAAATGGGATTTTTGGATTCTACTTTATGTTCAGGACTCTCCTGAAAAATGGGATTTTACTTTATGTTCAGGACCCTTCT
>NW_025875378.1:0-2088 GCF_002878395.1 Capsicum annuum
TGGACAACTTTTGTGCAGTCATGAGACTTTTTGTCAACCAGATTGTTGTTTCTCTTGACGATATTCCATCATCCTCGAATGGTTTCAGCACACCAGCAAGCTCATTGATTTTTTCCTGCATAAGTAGTCACGCGCAATCCTCCAAAAAAGACTCTAAAGCTTCAGCTCTTTGTTCAGTGGGATTACCCCAGTTGTCTTTTTCCTCCTTACTAGCTAATGCGGCTAGTGACTTCAGCTGCGATACCTTATCATCCAGTGCTCGAAGAGCGTCTTTCTTAGCCTGTTTGGTGTCATAGACCGTGGTTGCTTTCTTTTCTAGCTCGTCTTTGTGTAGAAGTGAACCATCGCTTTCCGTTGACAAGCAGTCAATAGCAACTTCTCTACACTCGCTACCATTTTCAGTTTCAGCAACACAGCATCTTGGTGCTGGCTCTGGATCTGGATTTGCCGACTGTGAATTAGATGAAGTGCTTTCTTCATCGAAGGATCGTGTTTTATCATTGAATCTTCCATCAGACAATGTCATTCTGCAAGATTTTGTGGAGATACATTACACTATATCTGCTTCCTCGTGGTCCAGTGGACTGCTCAACACCTCAAGCTCTTTTGTCTTGTTATTCTTCGTATCACCCTCATCAAATCGACTAACATCCTCCGGAGAAACATGCTCTTGTTCCTCGGACCATGTTTTTTCCCTTGAACTTGACGAGCTTGGAGTGATCGTAGTTTCTGTTTGTGAGATAGTCTCCTGTTGATCATATCCATTGCAAACAGCTGCCTCACTCATCTCCCCACTTTTATAATCCTCACTATCTTGAGAGATCCTAACCGAGTAGCTTGTTGGATCGACTCTCTTAGTGTCAAGTTTGGCTCGGAACGTGTTATAATAGTCCGATAAGTTTCTTGTCTGAATGTTATCACTTTCGTCAAAGTAAAGGACAGTTCTCTTCTCTTTTAGCTTCAACTGTCTGTCTCTGCTACCTCTCAGACTGATAGATTTTCCAAGTGATGGTCGTGTTTTCTCTTTCGTTCTACTCGGGGACTTCACAGGAAGAAACGCAGATGAAGGGTTGTGACACAAGAGGAGGTATGGTTGCAAATGTTGATGTCTCAACAGCTCGGCAGCCTATAATTAGAGGTAAAAAAATATATCAAGATGAGTCTCAATTTAATACTCCCTCCGTTTCATTTTGTTTTTCTGGTTTTGATTTGGCACGAAGTTTAAGAAAGAAAAGAAAACTTGAATCTTGTGGTCTTAAAATAAAGGTATGCAGAATGTATCAAAATGTAATTTAAGTTTGTGATCTTTAAACATGCCACGTAGAAAGTTAGAATTAAGGAGTTGTTGTAAAAGGAAAGAAACATTCGCTTTTGAACGGACTAAAAAGGAAAATAAGACTTAACAGATTGAAACGAAAAGAATAACATTTGAACATACGTAGCTCGCACTCACTGTAGGTCGGTGTTCTGCAGTTTTCCTTAGCATGCTTTTTATTATCTGTTTCCTGCAAGAATTAAATCCGCTTTGTCAACTGACTGATTTGTTATACTTGTGGCGTGCTGAGAAGGAAGATACTTACAAGGTGGAGGAGTATATAATCGGAAGTGGTGAGAACAAACCCCGGTTTATTTTGTTGATAAGTCCAGTTTTGTCCTGTTGGATTTACATTGTCACTATATCATATAGAAGTTATCGGGATAAAGAACTTTTTTTTTTGTGTAACAAGTATAACTTTTCAAGGTATTATTTACGAAGTTCAGATAGCTGAAAAATCAACTCACAGAAGCTTTAAACGGGGGTCGATGTGCAGCAATGTCAAACATACAGTATCCTAAAATCACATTAAAGTGTTAGTATTAGGGACATGATGTAAAGAGCTGAAATACATTGCTTCATCAACATTCTTATTTCTTACCAACCGACCATATATCAGATTTATAGCCATAGGGTATGTCGGCAAGGAGCTCAGGGCACATGTCCTTTTGGTGTGCCAGATACCTATTACATGAAATTTGTTCCAAAATTAAGGATTAACTGTACAACTCGACGTCTTTCTCTCAAATGCATTAAGCTAGGTGCTATGGCAA
>NW_025875379.1:0-1349 GCF_002878395.1 Capsicum annuum
TTATGAATGCATGATAAAGGAACAAAAGGAAAATCTTTTTGATGTTTTTGAGAAAATAAGTGTGAAAGGTAAAAAAAAACTTTTTGAATTTTTGAATTGTGAAGAAAAAAATCAAAAGCCATAAAGAACTCTAAAAACTTACGAAACTCTTTTTTTTTCTTCGACTCACTATTCCTTTCTCTTTTTTCAATACTTTCTAGTCTACACACTTTACTTCTAACACATGCTTTCCCCAAATCGGTCCATCAAATGACCACGTTACCCTCAAAGATGCAACATTTAGCACGTAGGGATGCTTCAGAGGTGAGTCTCCTACAAAGGACCAAGTGGGTCCCACTAGGTCTCAATATGATGCAGATAAACATGACCTAAAGGCTGACCTATGTTGAGGTTTACTAACAAGGCCGTTCGAAGGAGCATATGATCGATAGTGGTTGTTTTTCTTTACACCCACTCCATATGTCCGATGGCTCCACCTCCTAAAATAAGGGTGACTCAACTAGAGTTTGTGTGCACGACGTGCACTCCAAGACTTGTTGCAGAAAGAATTGACTCGGGTTATGTACATGATGCCAGATATAAAGCGGTAACACACAAGAGAAAAACTGTAAACACGTAGCATGTAAGCACTCAACAATGATAAAATAAACACAAACAATAACACAAACAATGTTTATACACTCATAATGTCAAACTAAGTCGATAAAACTCCAAAAATAAGCTCGAATTCTGAAAAGTTCCCAGCAGAGTCACCAGAGCTGTCACACCCCCTTTTTTAACTCCCAAAAAGAATTATTGATTTTAAGTTTCGAAAGGGTTTTTATTATTAAAGTGACAAAATGAAGATTTGTTCCAAAAAATGATTACGTTTACATTCAAAACTCAGAGTCTCCACTTGGCATAATCGGGTGTGCCAAGTCACCTTTGGAAAATCCTTTTCAAAACGATTTGACTCTTTAAACTGGTTTGCGAATAGAAATTCCAGCTAAGTAATTTTGTTGACTGAAGGGAAGGTGTTAGGCACCCCTCGATCCCGTGGTTCGACCACGGTCTCTTGATGGAATGTATTGACTAATTTTGACACTAAAAATGTATTAACTACATAAACACACAACACAAGCAAACAAACAAATCAAACAAAGTTTAAAACTGAAATAATGTCCAGTCCGAATTATACAATCCCAAAAATAAGAAAATACGAAAATATAAATCATATTCTAGACTGATCCTAAACTATGCTCCAATGCTTACCCGATGTCTCGGGCCTTCCTCACGAACGTCTTTCGCCAACATAGTACGTCGGGGCATTCCGCAGTGAATAAATACAATGTGTCTCGGGGCATTCCCCG
>NW_025875380.1:0-3499 GCF_002878395.1 Capsicum annuum
GAACTCCACTATACTCTCTCACCCGAGACCATGAGAGGCCAATCTAACCACTACTTCACCAAGTCCAACAAAAAGGACTTGGAACCCAAATTCCACCCCACAACCCGAGCCCTCCAAACTAAACTCCACTTGGCCAAAGACCTTATTATCCACCAAATCCAAACCCGCCACTACAAGATCCACTTAACCCGAATAGACCTATCCAAAATGAGGGGTATGGGCCATTTAATAATGGTTATATGAGGGGGGAAGAGGTATGGGGTAGACATGTTGATCCAAGGGAGGTTCATGGTTATAAAGAAAAAGTTGATCATTGGAACCAACAAGGGAATCACAACCGTGAAGTAGGACTAAATACCATCAAAATGGGGCTTCCAATATTCAAGGGTGAGAGTGATCCCGAAGAGTTTCTTACATGGGAATCCGTATGTGAGAGGGTCTTCTAAGTTAATGATCTTACCGAGGAGAAGAAGAGTTGCTACGCGATTGTTCACTTTGAGGGTTATGCTACTACATGGTGGGAGTATGTTAAGCATTTTGGCAACGTTTTGGTTGAGAGGTATCCCCCTCCTTAGTTTCGGCTAAGGTACCTTATGAGACAAAGGTACCTACCCAAAAGATATTATCAAGAGCTCCTTGCCAATTTGTATAACTTGAGGTAAGGAAACAAAAGTGTCATGGCTTACTATGATGAGTTCCAACAACTCATCTTGAAACTTGATCATAGAGGGGAACAAGTGAGTTATGACATAATTCGATTCAAGGTGGGGTTGAATAGAGATATTGCCTCATGTTTGACACTTCACAAGTTCGACACCCTTGATGCCATCTTCCAAGACACATTGGAAATTGAAAGAGAGTTGCGGGAGAAATTGGGGTCCAAGTTCAACGTCCAATCATCCTCGGGTTGGCACCATAACAAGAATGATTCTTCCAAAGTGGAGCAACCTGAGGCCAAGGCTTCACAAGCCTAAATAAATACACCTCAAAGGTACTCTCTGAGAAATAAAGGTAAACCGTATTCCTTTCCTAATTCTAAGGGTTTTCAATGTTTTAAATACCAAGGTTGGGGACACAAGGCTAGTGAGTGTCCAAATAGGAGGAATGTGATCTTAAGGGAGTGAAAATTTTATTTTCTTGGGGAGAAGGTGGGACTTGAACCAAAGGAGATTGATGATCAATCTCAAGGTGGAGAGGGGATAGAACCCGAGAAACCAAAGGAACGGAAGGAAGAGGATTCTTGGCCATGTAGGTGAGATTGAAGTGCCATGTTTTGTAATGAGAAAGGCTATGATTAGTAAGGTTTTGGGTGATCCCAGTCAAAGGGAAAACCGTTTTTACACCAAATACCTTATTAAGGGGGTTGTGTGTTTTATGCTTATTGATGGAGGTAGTTGTACCAATATTGCTAGTAGTACCTTGGTTGATGTTTTGAGTCTTCCCACTATCCGTCATTCCATCCCCTATAACCTTCAATGGTTAAATGAGTACGGGGAGTTAAAGGTAAACCGACAAGTGGTGATACGGTTCAAGGTAGGCAACTACTTTGATGAGGTGTTGTGTGATGTTATTCCTATGCAAGCGTGCCACCTATTATTTGGAAGACCGTGGAAATATGACAAAGCTACCATGCATGATGGACGAGCCAATAGCTACACTTTGGAGCACCATGGCTGAAGGTATACACTCTACTCTCTCTCACCGATACAAGTGGCTAAAGTTAGTTAACAAGTTAGAGAGTTTGAAGAAAAGAGGAAGAAGGAGAGAAAGGGAAGGACCAAGAGTGGGAGTAGAGGAGAAGGAGAGGGAATCAAAGATCAAATATACAAGGGGTCCTCACTTTTGGGACTTACCCTCGGGAATCCTTTACTTCTCACTAACGTAGGTACTAGCATTTTGCCTAGTACCGCCTTTGCTTGTGTGCAAGTACATCATCTTATGCTTTCTAAGGAAGATGCCAAGCAACTTTCTAACAAAAATATGCTTGATGAACTCAAGGAGTCCTTGTATAAGCCTCCAAGCTTCGGGACAGAAAACGAGGAGGTGATTCTATGAGGGAGTCGTGAAGTTGATGAAGCTGTGAGTTTGAAGTCAAACTCTTTTCAAGGTGGAGAGGATGATATGAGTACGACCTCAGATATGGACATATTTTTAGCATGTCAAAGACAACCGAGAGAAGGCCCGAGCTTAAGTGTTAATGAAGTCCAAAACCACCCTATGTATGCACTTCATGGGCAGCCCATTGGAGCATTTTAATTAAAAGGGCACTTTTGTCATTTATGTATTATTTTGTGTTGTAATATAAATATATCAACTTAGGGTTTTTGAGACTTGGTTGATCATTTTCAAGAGTTGAAACATTGTAACATTTTAGCCTCTCTCTTTAGAAGCCCCAATCTAAACTAGGGCTAGACAAGTGAAGATTCACTTGTGTTTGCATATTGGCTTGAAACGTTGGTGTTTAGAGGAGGCAATGGCCCTCTTGTGTCAACGTAGAGTTAGGTTTGTGTCGTGGGTAGTGTTAAGGGTCCAAGAGTGTAACAATTCTTGGGTTCTTAAGATTGTCCCTTTATTTGGTCTAACTATTTATCTTGTATCTTGATGTATCTGTTGGTTCCTTTTTTGTTGTTAATGTACCCGTGACTTTCTTGTTTTTGTAATCTTATTGTTTATGTGTTGATATAGTGAAGCCGTGTGGGGCTCTTTCAATTCACTATAGTCATTGTAATTTTGTGTTCTCTATTTATCTTGTTGAATATTGTGGTTGTTGTCTTGAAAACATAGAAAAGCCGAGTGGGGCCTTTGATTCTCTAGTGTTATTGTCTTTTGGATCTCTTGATTTCCTTGTTTGTGTTTGATCTTGTATAATTTGGTATCAAATCCATCTTTGATTTTGTTCTTACAATACCAATCTTGGGCTTTCTTGCTAAGAAAAAAAATCGTTGAAATCTGAAAGTTCCAAAAAAAAAAAGAGAAATCTGTCCATCTTGTTCTTGGTCGAGAAATTTGTGTTTTGTTGTTGTCTTGGCCGAGATTGGTGTTTGTGTGTCTATATTTGGTAGTCATTTTATTTGTTTAGAGTGTTTCAAGTGTTGTTTTCTTCCCCACCAACACTACAAGTGTCTAAATCTAAAGTTTGAGCTTAAAAGATGACATTGTTGTTGTGAACTTGCAAGATTAGCCGAGTGGTGATGTTGTTGTTCTTGGTCGAATGGTGATGTTGTTGTAGACTTGGAGTGGAACATTATTGTTGTTGTTGGTGTTCTTCAAGTTGTTGTTGTATGTTCATATTGTTCTTCACCTAGTCTTATAATATAACCAACAAAAATTGCAAATAGATTCAAAAGGGGTGAAGATAAAAGTTGTAAAGTTGTTTGTGAGAAGACTTGAACCATCACTTCCTAGACTTGACATCCACTTTTTCAACTACTATTCCTAAATCAAGGAGCCTTGTTTGGTGGAACTAGTACAAGTCAAGATCATTTTTTTGAGAATAACT
>NW_025875381.1:0-1288 GCF_002878395.1 Capsicum annuum
AAAGGTTTCCATCGATAGAATTCATAGGATGCTCAATGCATTGGTCAGGACAATCACTACTTACATAGTCCAGCATACTAAACACTCTTAGAAGAAAAAAGGTTTGCATGGCAACACACGCTTCAAGTCGTACGATAAGATAGTTAAAATGGTAACAACAAGGGAAGAATGTTGTGGTATGAGAGTGATAATCCAAGATGTTTAGAAGCAGACCAATTGAAATAGAACACCAACAACAAGAAGCCCAGTGTATCTGGGGAGGGTAAAATGTACACAGTCCATGCCGCTACCCCCGAAGAAGTAGAGAGGTTGTTTCCGATAGACCCCCGGCAATTGAAATAGAAGAACATCAATAAAAATCGGTTTATCAAATAATTTATGATGGAACACCTCATACAGTGTAGCTCACTACCGAAACTATGAGGAGAACTATTCAATTAGACAAAAATCTAGCAAGTACGAGATATTGAATGTATGTATTATTCTGAATTGCTTTATGTTTCATAAACTTGATGTTCCTTGGTTGAAGTTTTTGTTTGTCCCTTTGTTGTTTCGTAATGTACTTAACGAACTTGTTGTAACACCCCGTATTCAAGTACGTATATTGGCATATTCTAGTACGTGTATTGGTCTTATTTGTATGGAATTAAATTTTTTTTTTTATTTATACCGGAATTTGCCCGTCGATTGTTCTATATGAAGGTTATTGAATAAGCTTTCCAACGATATAAATATTTCCGAAAACGGATAGGTTTCGGATATAATTGAGCACGGTCGAAACTATAAAACGGTGGCTGGGATATTTGGGAATAGTAAATGTGCAGGAAAATTTCCTGCACACAAACTACTGAGGCCAGCCGAATTTTTGGGTCAACTTCAAACGATCATAACTACCTTAATATAATGAAAAGAAAGATCTTTGAGTCTTCTTTCCAATGCAACTGGTTTTATCCAAATCCAACGTCTGAGTAAGGAGTTATGTTCGTTTTACTTCGGCCTATCAAAATAGATTTTTAGGGTCAACTTCAAATAACCATAACTCCTTGTACAGGACGAAATGGGTGGCCTACTTTATATGAAATGAAATCCCTTTGAATTATCCTTCCAACGATACTAATTTCACCCAAATCTGATATCGGAGCAAAGAGTTATGGTCGATCTACTTAAGCTTATCAAAACAGTCCACCAAAGGACAGATTTGACATTATTTAAATTTTAAAGGCATTTTTGTCATTTCCTATTATATTATGGACGGGAATATGTGTATATATACATGTATATGAGTTCA
>NW_025875382.1:0-1836 GCF_002878395.1 Capsicum annuum
ATTTTGGTAGCCATTGACTACTTCACAAAGTGGGTAGAAGTAGTAACTTTCAAGCCAGTGACAAAGAAGGCCGTGGTAGATTTTGTTCATGCCAATATCATTTGTAGATTTGTAATTCCTAAGATGATCATTACAGACAATGTTGTCAATCTCAATAGTCATTTAATGCAAGAAGTATGTCAACAATTTAAGATCACACATTGAAATTCTACTCCGTATCTCCCAAAGGCCAATGGTGCTGCAGAAGCCGCCAATAAGAATATAAAAAAGATACTGCAAAAAATGGTACAAGGATCTAGACAGTGGCATGAAAAGTTGCCATTTGAATTGCTAGATTATCGCACCACTGTTCGCACTTCAACAGGGGCAACTCCATATTTATTGGTGTATGGGACAGAAGTAGTCATCCCTGTAGAAGTTAAAATTCCCTCTCTTCGAGTCATTGTAGAAGCAGAGATTGATGATGACGAATGGGTAAAAACCCAACTGGAACATTTGAGTTTGATTGAGGGAAAAAGGCTAACATCTGTGTGTCATGGCCAGTTGTATCAGAGGAGGATGGCTCAAGCGTATAACAAAAAGGTCTGTCCCAGGATTTTGAAGTTGGTCAGTTGGTATTGAGACATATCCTTCCTTACCAGGTTGAAGCGAAAGGCAAGTTCTCCCCTAACTGGCAAGGTCCTTTCGTTGTGAAGAAAGTGTTGCCCAATGGAGCCTTGTATTTGACAGATATTGAAGGCAAAATGGCAAAAATGGCTATCAATGCTGATGCAGTCAAAAGATATTACGTATGATATTTGATCCTTTGTTGATTTTATTGCATGTTTAGTACTTGCATTTTTGAAGATTGATATGATGAAGGCATTTTATTCTTCTATCCAAACATTGTGTCATCCTTTGTTTACCCGTTTGAGCTTCGTTTCAATTTTCCTCCATATCCCTCTTTTGGAATCAAAATAGAGTCAAAGATAAATGTCGAGGAAATAAGAATAAAAGAAAGAGTTCGAAAAAAAAAATCAAAATTAAATCAAAACAAAGAACAAGCCGATGGAACTATGTCCGACCTGATTCTCCTCTCTTGGGATTGAGATACGTAGGTTGCCCTATTTCGGGCTCGGTCCAACCAAATAAAGATTTAAGATTCACCCAGTCAACAAAACTGGGGCATGAGTTAATGTGTTGTTTGAGTCGATTCCAAAAGTTGTAAGTCCTACCCCACTTCAAGTATCATTTGAGCCCCTTACCATCTTTTCTAACCTTAACCAAAAGCCAAGTTACAACCAAAGAAAGTCCTTTAGATCAATTTTTGATAATGTTAAGGCTAAGCATGCAATTGATATTGATGATACATTGTGAAGTACCACTTGTCTCCCTCAGCATAAGAAATCAGGAAAGAAATACAAAAATGAGAGAGTTTTATAGGTGAAAACCCCCGTGGGCATCATAAGGCGATGGTGAGTTGAGAGAATGAAAATGAGAGAGTCTTATTGGTGAAAACCCCCGTGGGAATCATAAGGCGATGGTGAGTTGAGAGAAAATGAAAATGAGAGAGTCTTATTGGTGAAAACCTTTACAGGCACCATAAGGCGATGGTGAGTGGAGAGAAATAAAAATGAGAGAGTCTTATTGGTGAAAACCCTCATAGGCACCGTAACGCGATGTAGAGTTCAAGAGAAAAGTGAAAAGTGAGAAAAAAGAGATTTATTGGCGAAAGTCTTTTAAGATGTCGTCAATCGAATGTGATGTATGAGTCCAATGGATTTGAAGAAGCGGCTCAGCGGCAAAAGGGACGAACTCAACAACAAATGGGGAGTCTGGATAGGAAGATCAGGCATC
>NW_025875383.1:0-2684 GCF_002878395.1 Capsicum annuum
TTGGCCTTGCCCGGATGGTACAACACACTCATATCATAGTCCTTTAACAATTCTAACCATCGTCTCTGCCTAAGATTCAATTCTCTTTGGGTAAACACATACTGCAGACTCTTATGATCAGTTAAAACATCAACATGGACACCATACAAGTAGTGTCTCTAGATTTTCAAAGTAAACACAACAGCAGCCAACTCACGGTCATGGGTGGGGTAATTTTTCTAATGGGGTTCAACTGTCTAGAAGCATAAGCTATCACCTTACCCTTCTGCATCAATACGCAACCCAACCTAACTCTTAAAGCATCACAGTACACCACAAAACTATCAACACCATCAGGCAAAGTCAAAATAGGGGATGAAGTGAGTCGAGTCTTCAACTCCTGAAAACTTTTCTCACAAGATTCGAACCACAAAAACTTCACTTTCTTTTGGGTCAACCGGGTCATAGGAGACGCTATAGAGGAGAAACCCTCAACAAAACGACGGTAATACCCAGCTAAACCCAAGAAACTTTAGATATCAGTCGGAGAAATAGGTCTAGGCAAATTTCTAATAGCTTCTGTCTTTTGGGGATCAACTCTAATACCCTCGGAAGAAATGATATGACCCAGAAAAGCAACTGACCTTAGACAAAACTCCCACTTACTGAACTTGGCAAACAACTTGTGCTCTCTAAGGGTTTCCAAGACAGTTCGGAGACGATCAGAATGTTCATCCTCACTACGGGAGTACACCAGTATATCATCGATGAACACTATGACAAACATATCCAGATATGGTCTGAACACTCGATTTATGAGGTCCATGAAAGCTGCTGGGGAAATAGTTAACCCGAAAGACATAACAAGAAACTCAAAATGGCTATAACAAGTTCAGAAAGCAGTTTTTGAGATGTCACACTCCCTAACTTTGAGTTGATGATAGCCAGAATGAAGGTCTATCTTTGAGAAATAACTTACACCTTGCAATTGGTCAAATAAATCATCTATTCTTAGAAGGGGGTACTTATTTTTTATGGTGACTTTATTCAGTTGGCAGTAATCAATGCACATATGCAAAGAGCCATCTTTCTTTCTCACAAACAACATAGGAGCACCCTAAGGAGAAACACTGGGCCTTATGAAACCCTTCTCTAGTAGATCTTTGAGTTGCTCTTTCAACTCCTTAAGTTCTGCAGGGGCCATACGGTAAGGAGAAATAGAAATAGGCTGAGTATCTGGAAGAAGATCAATCCCGAACTCTATCTCTCTATCAGG
Source organism: Capsicum annuum (assembly GCF_002878395.1). Taxonomy (NCBI): domain Eukaryota; kingdom Viridiplantae; phylum Streptophyta; class Magnoliopsida; order Solanales; family Solanaceae; genus Capsicum; species Capsicum annuum. The sequence goes on from NW_025875383.1 coordinate 1,256, forward strand.
AGGTATCCCTGGGAGATCATTCGAAAAGACATCAGAAAACTCATTAACGATGTTAACAGACTGGAGAGTTGGAGTCTCAGACTTAGTGTCTTTTACTCTAACCAAATAGTAAATACACCCCTTGGAAATAAGCTTTCTATCTTTGAGGTAAGAGATAGAGTCACAGAATTCCTAGACCACTCAAAAACGGATGCACCCGAAAGTTGAAACTTGATCACTCAAATCCAACAATCAATAGAGGTATAAGAAGAATACAGCCTGTCCATACCCTGAATCATATCAAAATCTACCATGTCTAACTCAGTCAGATCAGCCAATAAGACTCTCTGAAGAACGGTAACTGGACACTTTTTATACACTTTCTGGGCAATAATTGAATCACCCACTGAGGTAGAAACTAGGATAGGCTCAGGAATAATCTCAGGACTCATTTCAAAATTCACAGCAATCAAAGGTGTAACATATGAGAAACTGGATCCAGGATCCAACAAAGCATACACATCAAACTAAAATATACAAAGCATACCAGTAATAACATCGGGAGAGTACTCTTGTTCCTGGTGGGACGGTAAAGCATAGAATCTATTCTGGCGCTACCCGCCAGCATTGCTAGAAGAGGAGCCCTGAGCTGGGACTGGGCGAGTTGTTGGAACTAGAGCAGTAACAGTCTGAGTTTGGGTCTGAGGGCGATAGTCACAACGCCCTTGTCCATCCTGTGGACAATCTCTAACTCTGTGACCTATGTCACCACACCGAAAACAACCCCTCTTCTCACCCCAACACTCACTCAAATGAGCCCTATCACACTTAGGACACAGGGGACGATTTAGCTTACTGCCAGCACTGTACTGGGACCTGGATGCATATGACCTACTACCTTGTTCCTGCCTACCTCTAGGCACGGGAGCACTAGCAGATGACGGTGATGGCATAGACAAATGATCTTGGTACTGAGGGCGACTCCCTCCCTGCGATCTAGTCTGACCCTGTCTGTGCTGCTCAGACCTAGCTCTTTTATTCCCTCTCATTCGATGTCTCTCCTTAATATTGTCTACCTCTATCTATTGGGCATGAGTCATCAGCCTAGAAAGATTTATCTCACTATTCAGCATAGTAGACCTACACTCTTTAACCACAAAACTAGACACTCCAGTCATAAACTTACTCATACTAGCCCGATTATCAGCCACTAAGTCAGGAGCATACTTGGCCAACTAATTGAACTTTAGACAGTACTCCCTAATAGTCATAGAGCCCTGTTAAAGGTTCATAAACTCTTCCACCTTTGCCTCCTCCAGGAATGCATCCTGGAACTCTTGCCAAGTTGTAGGGATAACTCCCTTACCTCTACCTTTCCTCCAAGAAACAACCCAGTCATAAGTAAGGTATTTCAACCTATACGTAGCCAACTCCACACAATGTTCCTTAG
>NW_025875384.1:0-2163 GCF_002878395.1 Capsicum annuum
AATAATTTGCCTCAAATAAAGATATTGAAACAGATATTTAATCTGTTGTGACAGATGGGTAGTCTGTTGCAACAAATTACCCGTCAACTGCAACTGGTGCAACAGATAGGTAATCTATTATCACAGACGATCCATATTTCGCAACAAATTAACCATATGTTGCTCTGGTCTCTGAACCCTACTCAACAGATTACCCATCTACTACAAATTATGCAATAGATGGGTATTCTAATGCAATATATTATCAATATATTTCAACATACAAATCAGCTGTTGTGGTAGCTAGATCGTCTGTTGCATAAGTTGGTTGTATTAACATAACCCGACCCCATGTAACCCAACTGACTGCAAATTATTATTATATGATTTAAATTCCTCCTGTCTTTTTTATAGGTTGTGCATCCTGGATCGTGCCTACCATTGATGAGCTAGGGATGAATTTTTTTCTTACTCTGGGTCTTTTTGATACAAAAGAAGACCCAACGGTGGAGTTAATAAAGAAGGAATTGGATGGAGCAATATCCATAAGAAGAGCAGTTAGGCAAGGTCAGTCTAATGTTGAAGCTCTTCACGACCAAACTCAAACTGCAACAGATCCAGGTGTTTGGGGTGTTATTGGTGAAGTTTTTTGTGATGGTGGCAGACATCTTGCTGCTGCTTCTGTGTCCTGTCATGATTATGAGCATATTGGTGCTCAGCAAAAAGTAAATATGTTTAAAAATACCCCTTGCACAGGTTCTCCCTCTCACCCCTACACCAAACTCTCCCACCCTTATAGTGGTCCCTCTCACCCCTCCTTACCCTCATGTTCTCATTGCAAATGCAAAGTGTGCAAGGACAGAGAGCATAAACTCCTCGACAAGCTAGAGGCTATGCTGAAGCTGCTGAGGAGTTGAAATCCAGGAGGGGTGTCATACCATCCAACAAGGTGAGGAAGCCCTGCACTCCTACAGTGGAGGTTAGGAGGAAGAGAAGAAAAATTAGAAAATTCTCTCCATTTTGAAATCAACAAAAATTGCAACTCTCCCCGCTCCAATAGTTATTGAAGTTCAGGGGCCGCCGAAGAAGGTGGACATATTCGCGGCACTTGGGAAGGAGAAGAAGAAGAAACTAGAAGAATTCATTAATATGAAGGTTGAAAAATAATACACCATGCATTCATTTGCCGCCAAAAACTTCTCAAATATGACAAAGATATGTGTGTAGTACGAGGACAAGGTAAGTTTACTTTTGCTAACCTACCCTTCCAATCTACTCCATTAAGAATATTCTACACAGTAGATGTGTAATCTGTTGTAAAAATTTGGTATTCTATTGCAACATTATACACATCTGTTGCATAAGTTGCGTTGGCTGGGTAATCTGTGAACTGATTCAGAGAATCCTCTGCATCGGATTCTTTCGACTGTGTTTTATTCTTTACAATTACTAACCTATTTAAAAATTTAATTATTATACCACAGTATGTTGATGAAATTCTCTGCCTCACGAGGGGCAAACAATTAGTGTACCCAGATGCTTATGATGCTGCCGATAGGATAATGGACCTCAACTTCTACAATAATTTCAAGGATAGGTACAGTAAACTCTGTAAGATAGCTGATTCCGGTGGCCCAAGATTTTATTAGTTAGTTTCTACGTTCTAATGGGATAAAGAAGCAATTAAATATGTTAAAGAGAAGAGGTCATATCCACATAGCAAGAGCTGGACCAAGGCAAAGAGAATCCTTGCAGTCATAAACGTGGATGTCTTCCATTTTTCTGACTGTTGAGATACTACTATACGAGGGAAAGATTAAGGTTTATGATTGCAACTTACCTGTCTTCAGTGATAAGACGTTTTTAACCCATATTTAGCCACTCTTGAAGTTGTTGCCCAAGTTGTTGACGCAGAATAAGCTGATGGATAATTTGCCAGTTGAAGTCTTGGCGAAGGAATCATAGGATTTTGAAGGTCAAAATAAGAACATCCAGCTCCCAAAAAATACAACCGGTGCAGCGTCCGGGCCGTACTCGCTTGCATACATCGAGTGTTTGCTGACCGGCACATAAATAATCGGTGTGTATGACACTATTGTGGGAAAGATGTAATGGGTCTGGGCATATCGGGTACTAGCTAAATGGTTGGAGAACATGTATAAAAAAGAACATGTACAAAGACAG
>NW_025875385.1:0-23195 GCF_002878395.1 Capsicum annuum
CGTATTGAGCTCGAAGGGCTGCCATAGCATGTGGACAAGGTATTTTGTCCAAGTCAAAAACTCTACACATACAAGATCTTGTTTGAAGATCAACCGTGGCAGCATCACCATGACCGGTGATACAGAATTTGTAATCTTCTATTTTATGAGAGAATAACCTATTCCCCAAACTGATGTTCGTTGATATTTTTTTTTCAATTTCGAGAACAAATTAGGTTCTTTTTTCTGGGCACTTGAATTGTACATACCTTTCATTAAAAAATCACTATATTTCTCGCTTATTTTTTCAAACATAGCCTTGATGGGAAATTCTCTTTCATCGCCAAACAATGAATTCACTAATTCGGCTATGTTTGATGTCATAATATTGTACCTCTAGAAAAGAATAACTTAGTACGACATCAAACTAATCTTGTAAATCAAACAAGATATTGAATTCATAAGAATGTACCTATTTGCTGGACAGAATGCCCGGATCCATCTCTCGAAACCGACATGTGCAAGAAATTATGCTACCTTGGGATTCACATCCGCTATTTGATTGAACTAGTCTAAAAACTCCTCTCTACTATATGCTTTAGCTGCTCTATAAAAAAGGGTGATGACCCTTTCGTTGTGATAGTTGTTTTGAATGTTCTCTCCAAGATGCCTGATGCAACAACCAAAGTAAGCTCAAGTGAAGAAAAGTGAACCCATCTTTGGAATACTTGGATGCCTATCCTATACAAAACACAACTTTTTGGTATCTTCGATGCAGCGTCGTAGTTGTTCAAAAAAAATCCATAAGAGGCATCACATTCTTTATCCGCTACACAAAAAGCAACAGGAAAGATGTGATTCTATGGCTAGCAGAACTCCATTATAACTTTTTCTCAAGAAGGTACCGTCGATGGCTATGCCTTTTCTCAAATGTCAAAACCTTGAATCCAAGCACCACAAGATACAAAAAAGTACTTGAACCTTTTGTTTTCATCCAGATGCAATGCCGTATTACTTCAGGGATTTGTGGACTCAATCATGTAATGGTAAGCATCCAAGACTTCATACCCATACTCGAGTGCCCCCCGAACCAGGTCCTTGGCAATCTCCATGGCCATATTTACCTTACAATAACTGAACAGGACACCCAAATCCATAAGGAGTTGATTGGCCATAAGCCTTGTTGAAGGGCCTTTGCCATCGGGGAAACTACTCCTGAAATATTCACCGAGGACCTTTGCCGTGGCGTGAGGATTTTGACCCGAGATGTGCTCCGAACCACATGTGTGATGCTTTTTATGTTGATGAATGACTAATCTGTCAGAACTTTCGTACTTCACCGCTCTCAACCACCACTTGCTGTTTGAATTAGCACATTTGAAGTAAAAGACATTGCTCAAATTAATCACCTTCTTTATTCTGAAATCTTTTTTCACGCAAGAAATAAACGAAGTGTTAGATAGTTCATTCTTGTCCTTGAATGACATTCCAATAAAAAAGCCAGTCCCATCGTCTTAAAGATTTCCAGATTGTGTCGATTGAGAAGAACTGCATATCGTATTGGTCACATCAACGGGCGTAGGTGTTTGATCATCATTTGGAATATTCATGTCTAGATCATCCAATCTATCATCAAAGAAGTCTTCTTTTTCTTCTTTTTCTTCTTCTTCTTCTATGTTCTGATTTTTATTCTCTCTCATCTTTTAAACCATGTACACCCTTAACACCGTCCTAGTTGAATAACTTAGATAAGAATGCAACCGAACCTGATCGGTTATCTTAAAAGGCAGTACCCTCTAATTTTCAAAGGAGCTGTGCATGTAGCTGATGGCAAATTCTTCCGATTGATAACTCAGTCCACAAAAGATAGTGATTAAGTTCACAAAATCATCATATGAAACATCACTTTGGACTGTCATAGCTATCATCTCTAGCATTTCACCCTTCTTTCAATGCCATACATATCGATTGCTCTTTTTGACCTAATGACCATGACAATCCACCCCTATTATTATTAATCCCTCCATTAGTGGTACCTAAATAAAGTCATTTGTTAAAAAAAGTTGATAGTGATTTCATAGTGCCGTGAATGAATCCCAACAGATGTGTTATCTATTACAACAGGTAAGTGATGAGTCAAAACAGATTCTTACCTGCTGGGATTCATGTTACGGGTCTGAATATCTGTTGCAACAGATGAATCGCCTATTGGAATTGATGTTTTAACTAAATCACCTTTGAAGTTAATTCCAATAGATGAGTGATAGTTGCAACAGATAATTAATCTATTACAACAGATGACTTACCTGATGCAACAGGTTATTAATCTGTTGTAACCTATATTGGAATCATGTTCAGGTTCTGTTGCAACAGGTAACTAATCTGTTGCAATATATATGTCAAATGTTGCAACAGATGAGCCATCTGTTTAAATATGAATCCAACATATTAGTCTTTCTTTGAAATAGATGTCTTATCTGTCGCAACAAATGATTTATCTGTTTAAACAGATGGATTTTATGTTGGATTCATGATTGGGTTCCATCCATTGTTGGAAAACAACAACATATTAGCATTTACCTAGATGACAAATTCAACTAAAAATCATAATTGTACTTACCAATGTCTCCTATGAAGTAATGCCAAAGTGGAAAGTGATGTTAGAAACAAAATTTGACCTAAGAAATTGGTCAAATAGCAACTTTAGCGATAACAACAATAACAAATGGTCAACAAGAACAAGATGAAGATGGTAATAAAGTGGAAGATAATGATAATGAAGCAGAAGATGATGAATGAAGCAGCAGCAACAATGAACAACAAAAATCGCTAAGAGAGAGAAATCAACAAAGGGTGAGAAGAGAGAGAAAGAAGCATTTTTTCCCTCCATTTTCCGTTATATAGGCTAACATTTGGATCAATGTGGAAATTTAAAAACTTGTGGGTTATTTTCAAACTTTCCTAACTTTCTTAATCCATAATAAAGTAATTGTCACATCCACCTAATAATTAAGACTTGTGTCACCTACACCTAATTTAAAAACTCTTTTGTCACCTGTGACCCAAACCCCCTGGTTACTATGAGATCTAGTTCAAGTCCGACATTTGACTATTATGGTTACTATGAGTTTCGATTTGAGTCCGGTAATTTATTATTATGGTTACTATAAGTTCCGTTTCGAGTGTGGCATTTGATTATTGTGGTTACTATGAGTTCCAGTTTGAGTTCAACATCTGATTATTATGGTTACTATAAGTCCTGGTTCGAGTCTGACATCTGATTATTATGGTTACTATGAGTTCTGGTTCGAGTCCGGCATCTGATTATTATGGTAACTATGAGTTTCGGTTCGAGTTTGGCATCTAATTATTATAGTTACTCGGAGTTTCGGTTCGAGTCCAATATCTGATTATGAGTTCTATATATGTGGCCTATCATTATTACCCACTATGTTCAGTTTGAATTCGGAACGTTTCCTCTCGTTACTACCCATTGATATCGATTTGAGTCCGGTGCACATTTGGATGACTATCATGATTGCTTGAGATAAGTTCAGTTATAGATTATTTATGTTTATTTTCACTACTTGTGTATCCCGCCGACTTATAGGTTACGGTTGGGTTAACTATCTTTTTCAGTGTGCCTAGTGGGCTTATGAAGGCCCAGTTAGGTTATGTTTGACTTTTCTATCATTACTGTATTATGTATTTTCTGTACCGCTTACATTTCTTCCTTTATCTTATTGGCGTAGCTTGGCAGTTATTTACTCTTTTTGTCCCTTTACTGTTGACTTGGATTACCTCTTCGCATTGTAGTTATACCTTTTCTGTATTGAGCTCAGTCGGTCAATGATGCCTACTGAGTACCCGTTGCTTTGGTACTCATACTACACTTCTGCATCTTTTTGCTAATGTAGATCTGGGTACTAGCAGTCGACATTAACGTGACTCCTACCATCCAGTACTGATTCAGAGCAGGGTGAGCTTGCTGTCGTCCGAGGATGATCCTCCTCTATCTACTCTAGTTAGTCTTTTGCACTCGAGACTGCTTGTGTATACTATGTATATTTTAGATTTTTGTCGAGTACTCTGGGTATCTGTATATCTGATCTTTTATTTGGTCTCTGCCTGTTAGCCTATTACCTATCATTTTGGACTATAGCTTGACTTGCCTACTGGTGAGTTAAAGTAGGCACCATCACGACCTGACAAATCAAGTCGTGATAGCTTGGTATCAGAGCCTAGGTCTCACCGGTATTGTTAGTACTGGAGCCGATGTTTAGTAGAGTCTTGCGGATCAGTACGGAGGCATCCGTATCCTATCTTTGGGAGGCGATAGAGCATTTTTTGGGGGAAAAATCTCATTTTCTTGATCCATTTTCTGCGTTGAGTCTGGCTTAGTTATAATCTTTTTATTGGTTCACTCGCTATGCAGATAGCTAGGATGTGAGGTTCGAGAGCAGGGAGTCGGGATCGCATGTCCACTTCTGGATTTCTAGCTTGGGATCGAGGTTGATCCAGATATCAAGGGTAGGGTAGAGCAGTATCCCCTATTCAAGATCAGGCCAGGGATCCAACACGTAATCTAGGGAAGAATGCTTATGAGTTCCTATTTAGTTGCGAGGAGCGGTTGCGGAATTTAGGGCTGGTTGAGGCGTGAGGAGTAGACTTTGTTTCTTATCTATTTGACATGGCAACAAGGAGGTGGTGGAGATGTTATCTTGATTCCAGTTCTGCTGGATCTCCACCAGTGACTTAGACTCGGTTCTCTGAGGTTTTATTAGGGAAGCATATGCCTCTTAGCATGCGTGAGCATCTCCAGGATGAGTTTACCATATTGCGATAGGGGTCTATAACTGTGGCTAAGTATAAGGCGAGATTTCATGAGTTAGCCAGACACGCCACTATGATCCTAGATTCGGAGTACGAGCAGATTTGATGCTTTGTTAGGGGATCGAGATTGCCACTCAGTAGGGCTACACAGAGTTTGGTGACTTTGAGAAAGTCTTTTTTGAAGATAGCTGATCATGTTTATTCCATAGAAGAGATGGATCATGAGGCACAAGGGGACAGCGATAAGAGACCATACTACTAGGGCAGTTACAACAGTTCATAGTTCTCACGCTGAGGATTTCACGGTCGGTACCCTAATCAGCAGCCTTTCCAGTAGTCACAGCCTCACCAGTTTAGGCATCACTTCAGATATCCGACAGGGGTCAGCCCATCTATAGTAGTTCTAGTGGTCAGAGCAGCGGCCAGTCACAGAGAGTTGTTCAGTCAGGATCGTCGAGTAGGGGTGGTCATTCTGGATCCACCAAACCTTCTAGATAGAATAGGGTGCCTGGGGCATATTATGACTATGGAGTTGTTGGTCACTTTGCCCGTGAGTGTCCTCACTGTAGGATTATTGAGCCTTCAGTTCTATCTATAAAACTAATCATATCAATGCCGCCATTAGGTAGGAGTAGTGTATAGGGTCGTAGAGGTGGTTCCTAGGGTTCTAGAGGTGGTCCATGGGGAGGTAAGGCAGGCGATCGGGCAAGTACCCAGTCTAGTAGTGAACAGGGTAATTTGTATGCTGTTTCAGGTAGATCAGTGGCTGAGGCTTCGAACGTTATGATCACAGGTACGATTTCTATATTTCATCAGCCAGTTTCTGCTTTATTTGATCCTAGTTCCACCTTTTCATATGTTTCTGCTTATTTTGCATCACGACTGGGTTTATGTTTGGAGTCTTTATTTGTGACATTACGTGTGGCTACCCAAGTGGGTGATTCTTTAGTAGTGGATCAGGTATATAGATCTTGTTTGGTGACTATTCGAGAGTTTGATACTCAGATTGACCTCATTATACTAGATATGGTTGATTTTTATGTGATTCTAGGCATGGATTGACTGTCTCCTTACTATGCGGTCTTGGATTATTTTGCTAAGACTGTTACTTTAGCTTTGTCTGGCATACCCCTAGTTGTGTGGCAGGGTTCTGTTAGCCACGCACCGACAGGGATTATTTTGTACATCCAAGATAGGATACTGATATCAAGAGGTTGTGAGTCATTTCTTGCATATATTTGGGATGTTAGTGTTGAGAGTCCCCCGCTAACTCAGTCTCTATTGTTTGTAAGTTTTCTAATGTATTTCCGACTGACCTACCTGGCCTTCCTCCTGAGCATGATGTAGAGTTTATTATTGACCTCAAGCTAGGCACCCGACATATTTCTATGGCTTTGTAGCGTATGGCTCCTGTTGAGTTGACGGAGCTAAATAGTCAGCTTCAGGATCTTTTGGGTAAGGGTTTTATCAAATCGAGTGTATTTCCTTTGGGTGCTCTAGTTCTATTTGTGAAGAAAAAAGATGGATCCTTGCATATGTGTATCAACTACAAGCAGTTAAATAAGGTTACTGTGAAGAATAAGTATCCTATGCCTCATATCGATGATTTGTTTGATCAGCTTAAGGGTGCAGCGGTGTTTTCTAAGATAGATTTAAGGTCCGATTACCATCAGTTAAGAGTTAGGGCTGCAGACATCCCTAAGACAGCCTTCAGGACTCGTTATAGTCATTATGAGTTCCTGGTGATGTATTTTGGGTTGACCAATGCTCCAACAACTTTTATGGATTTGATGAATCGTGTGTTCAGGCCATATTTAGACTCCTTCGTGATAATATTTATTGATGATATTCTAGTATATTCGAGGAGTAAAAAGGAGCACGAGCAGTATTTGAGGACTGTACTCCGCACTTTGACAGACCACAGGCTTTATGCCAAGTTCTCAAAGTGTGAGTTTTGGCTTGAGTCTATAGCTTTCTTGGGGAACGTAGTGTCCAAGGATGATATTATGGTGGACCCAGCCAAGATTGAGGCTATTCATCGTTGGGCTAGGCCAACGTCACCTTCTAAGATTTGAAGCTTTATTGGGTTGGCAGGTTACTACAGGTGGTTTATTGAGGGTTTTTCTACTATTACAACCCCTATGACTATATTGACTAGGAAAGAGGTTCTATTTAGTGGCCTGTGAGTTGTGAGGCGATCTTTATGAAGCTCAAGGATTTGCTTACCTCGGCTCCTATTCTGACTCTTCCTGTTAAGGGCGAGGATTTTACCATCTATTGTGATGTGTTTGGTGTTAGTTTGGGGTGTGTCCTGATGCAGCATGGCTGTGTTATTGCATAAGCATCGAGACAGTTAAAGGTGCATGAGCGCAACTACCCCACTCATGACTTAGAGTTGGCAGTGGTAGTATTTGTGCTTAGGATTTGGAGACATTATTTATATGGGGTTTGCTGTGAGATATTTACTGATCAGCGCAGTCTTTAGTATATTATGACCTAGAAGGATCTTAATTTAAGTTACTGAAGGACTATGATATCTCTATTCTCTACTATCCGGGCAACGCAAATATCGTAGTGGATGCCTTGAGTCGGAAGTCAGTGAGTATAGGTAGCTTAGCTTGCATTTTAGCTTCTCCGCGGCCATTATCTTTGGACATTCAGTCCTTAGCTAACATAATAGTTCGTTTGGATATTTTTGACCCTCGAAGGATCATTGCTAGTGTAGAGGCAAGATTTACCATGTTGGAGAAGATTCAGAGTCATCAGTTCAAGGATGACAGGCTTCATAGCATTCGAGAGTAGGTGTTGAGGGGTGAGTCTTAGCAGGCTACCTTATATTCTGAGGGTGTCTTAAGGTTTGATGGTCGTATTTGTGTCTCAAGGGTTGGATATTTGATCCAGTTGATTCTTCACGAGGCTTATAGCTCCAAATACTCTATTCATCCTAGGAAAGCTAAGATGTATAGGGATTTGAGGCAGTATTACTGGTTGAGTGGTACACGGAGAGATATAGCAGGGTTTATGGTGCGATGTCTTCGTCGTTAGTAGGTAAAGGCCGAGATCAGAGACCTGGTGGATTGCTTTAGTAGCTACCTATTCCCGAGTGGAAATGGGAGCAAGTTACTATGGATTTTGTTGGTGGATTGCCTTGTACTTTGCATGGTTTTAATAGAATTTGGGCCATCGTGGATTGATTGACCAAGTCTGCATATTTTATCCCCGTTCGAGTTTTCTACAGTTTCGAGAGGTTATCTTGTGTTTACATTCAGGAGGTGGTTCGCCTACATGTGGTCCCTGTGTCTATTATTTTTGACTAAGGTTCTCAGTTCACTTTTAGCTTTTGGAGGGTATTTCAGGAGGAGTTGGAGACCAGGTTAACCTTAGCACAGCCTTTCATCCCCAGACTAATGGGCAGTCAGAGCGAACTATCCAGGTTTTAGAGGATATGCTTCGCGCTTGTGTGTTGGATTTTGGAGGTCAGTGGGACCAGTTTCTACCGTTGGCAGAGTTTGCATATAATAACAGCTTTCACTCGAGTATTCAGATGGCCCCATTTGAGGCATTGAATGATAGGAGATGTCGATCTCCTATTGGTTAGTTTGAGACTTCTGAGGCTAGGCCTCGTGACATAAATTTGCTTTGTGATTCATTGGATTGGGTTTGAGTAATTCAGGATAGGCTACGAGCAACTCAGAGCAGACAGAGGAGTTAAGCTGATCGCAGATGTAGTCCATTGAGTTTTAGAGTTGGTGATAGGGTTTTCCTGTGAGTATCGCCCATGAAAGGTGTGATGAGATTCTGGAGGAGGGTCAAGCTTAGCCCTAGATATATTGGACCTTTTGAGATCCTACAGAGAGTTGGGGAGGTAGCCTATGTGTTGGCACTGCCGCTTGCCTTCTCAGCCGTTCACCCAGTGTTTCATGTATCTATGTTGCGGAAGTATATCCCAGATGAGTCACACGTGCTTCAGTGGGACTCGGTTTAGTTGGACAAAGGATTGGCTGTAGTAGAGGAGTCAGCGTCTATTTTGGTGAGGGATGTCAAGCGATTGTGCTCCAGGGACATTCCGGTAGTTAGGTTCAGTGGTGTCACCATCCAGTTAAGGAGGTTACTTGGGAGATCGAGTGAGATATACGCGCCCAGTATCCCTACCTGTTTGAGCCTTCAGGTATGGCCTTATCTTTTACTTTCGCGGACGAAAGTCCTTTTAGTAGTGGATGTTGTAATGACCTTTACGGTCATTTTCCTGTATTTTCATATAATTTTAGTACTATCTAAATGTATCGTGAATTGTTTAATTTAATTTGGCATTTGGTAGAAATAGAATTTAGTACTCTTCTAGAATATTTTCGATATTGGTAAAATTCTTTAAGTGATGATATATTTTTATCACTTTATAATAGACTTATATGATTTATTAATATCTTATGCGGAGATAGTAACTTTAGAAACGTTAAAATATTATTATTATATAATAGAGGGTTTGTTAGAAATAATTTTCTATTAATTATGGTATATTCAAAATATTATAATTGTTTTACCATGAATTATACAATACCCAAATATATACGCGATTTAGAAAATTATTACTTGTGGCCAATTAGCTCCACACGTGGAAAGAAATGTGAACAGCAATGTGGTGTTTGCTAGCAACCATACATTTGTCCCATTGGCCATTTGGAAAATTCTTCATCTTCTTTCATATATGCATGTATTGACTTATATATATATTGAAAAAAAGCATATACTTGGCAGTGGCATTATATTCAATAGAAACCTTTTTAACAAAATTTCTTATGTTCACATATACTGCAGCACAAATATATATACATACTTTGTAGTATCAGTTTGTGGGAGAAAAACATTTCTTGGTACTTTTTGAGCATCAAATAAAAATTTAAGTTAATTATCCAAATCTATTATTCAAACTCGGGTTCTAGCGGGATACTATTCGGAGGCTTCGCGAAAAGATATTATAGCTTTGGTGTCCGGGTAGGCTAGGTTTACCCTACCTTTAGATTGAGTTTATTTACTGAAATTGAAAACTATTACGCTAGCGTTGGATAGGTGCTTGTAGATGCGTATCATGTGATTTATATAAACTGTCTTATTTATCTGGATTAGGATCCCGTTTTAGTAAATATTGGAATATTATTTTTTAGTATAATATAGCATCTATTACTTTAGGACGTGAAACTAAAATGCAAAAATCTTGAATTTATTCCTTTTTAATTAAAATTGGCGGATGATTATTTAGATGTTGACATTGTTATGATATGATATGGATTTTAATATTACCGTTGGGTATGGTTACTATGAGTTTCGGTTCGAGTCTGGCATTTGATTATTAATGATACTATGAGTTTCAGTTCGAGTCCGACATTTGATTATTATGGTTACTATGAGTTCCGGTTCGAGTCCGGCATTTGACTATTATGGTTACTATAAGTTCTAGTTCGAGTCCGGCATTTGATTATTATAGTTACTATGAGTTCCGATTCGAGTCTGGCATTTGATTATTATGGTTACTATGAGTTTCGGTTTGAGTCCGGCATCTGATAATTATGGTTACTATAAGTTCTGGTTCGAGTCCGATATTTAATTATTATGGTTACTATGAGTTCCGGTTCGAGTCCAACATCTGATTATTATTGTTACTATGAGTTCCGATTTGAGTCCGGCATCTGATTATTATGGTTACTCTGAGTTCCGGTTCGAGTCCGACATCCGATTAAGAGTTTTATATATGTGGCCTATCGTTATTACCCACTATGTACGGTTCGAATCCGGCACGTGTCCTCTCGTTGCTACCCATTGATATCGATTTGAGTCTGGTGCACATCTGGATGACTATCATGATTGCTTGAGATAAGTTCAGTTACAGATTATTTATGTTTATTTTCACTACTTGTGTGTCCCACCGACTTATGAGGTTACGATTGGGTTAACTATCTTCTTCAGTGTGCCTAGCGGGCTTATGAAGGCCCAGTTAGGTTATGTTTGACTTTTCTATCATTACTGCATTATGTATTTTCTGTATTGCTTACATTTATTCCTTTATCTTATTGGCTTAGCTTGGCAGTTGTTTACCCTTTTTGTCCCTTTACTGTTGACTTGGATTTACTCTTTGCATTGTAGTTATACCTTTTCTGTATTGAGCTCAATCGGCCGATGATGCTTACTGAGTACCCATTGTTTTGGTATTCATACTACACTTCTGCATCTTTTTCCTGATGCAGATTCGGGTACTAGCAGTCGACATTGACGTGACTCCTACCTTTTAGTACTTATTAAGTGCAGGGTCAGCTTGCTGTCGTCCGAGGCTGATCCTCCTCTATCTACTCCAGTTAGTCTTTACTCTCGAGACTGCTTGTGTATACTATGTACATTTTAGATTTTTATCTAATTCTCTGGGTATCTATTAGTAGTGGCTCTAGTACTGACTTTATTAGGTCTTGGGAGGGATTTATTTGTATAGTTGATCTTTTTTCCTCCTCTCATTTTGATATAATGTATATGCTCTCTTCTTAGTTTTCACTCATTATTGATGTTGTTATCTTCATACGTGATCTTTTATTTGGTCTCTGCCTATTGGCCCGTTACCTATCATTCCGTACTTTGGCTTGGCTTGCCTACTGGTGGATTAAAGTAGGCGCCATCACGACTTGAGAAATCGGATCGTGACATAATGTAAAGTATAACCCATTCATTTACGAATCTTATGAAGATCATGGCGAGAATGTAGTGAGGATTGTAAAGTTTTGTAGTCCTCTTCTTGTAGTACTTCTTTTCAAGGTCGAATCGATATGAATATTTATGCTGACTATAATAGAGGTTGCTCCATGTGATTGAAAGAGCGTACATCTCCAAAGCTTAGGGGTACTACATTTTACTCTTCTTTTCCTAGTGCCCAAACATAGAAGTCAAGATCTTTCTACTCTCCCAATTAATGTGAGAGAGTCGGGTCCCAAAGAATATCTTGACTGAGAATGGGAGTATGAAATGATCTTCATGGATTATGATATGAATGGATTTGAAAAAGCTACGTGTGCCACTAGACATATTTAAGGTCTGACATCGATTTGGTGGGACATCAAAAGAAAGTCCGACCAAACATGGAGTACCTTGAAGGAATTCATGAGGGGTGCCCATGTACCATTGGGGCATACGAAGCTTTACAATATTGATCAAAGAAGAAATGTTCATTCTGAAAAGGTAAATATTTGTGCATTTCCAGGATGCCCTCTTGTTATAGACGATTGGTGCTATAGGAACTACACCATTCCACCCATGGTTGACCATCTAGGTATATCTCGAGAACCTCTACTTGTTCCATACTTCTTGGATGGGTATAAGGTTTTTGAGAGAGTGAGGGTTTTCTTTACCCAATGTGGGTACTATGAGGAGTTGTGGTGTGACTCTTCCCCTTGGAACAAGGTCATTTATGCTTTGGTGCTGATTGGTTTGAACAATATAGATTTCAAATATGGAAAATTGTCCTAAGATTGTAAAAGATCAATAGGGAAATCATCTCTTTCCATCGATTCTTCCCAAATGTCAAAGAGATGTGAGAACTTACTCCAAGCCTAAAGAAATTAAGAGACAAAAGATTGAGAGGAGTAAGGAGGTGCAAGGTGGCAGCCTAAAAGAGGGAGAAAAAGTGAGGAGTGAAGTGAGGGGATTTTCACCAACCAGAGCTAACATTGTTTGTCCTTCTTTTAATAAGGACATTTGTGTAGATACCAACATGGCAAACGGAGGAGAACAAGTCTCAAAAGAAAAGATTCCCTTTAAAGATTTGATGAGGGTAATCTTAGATGCTTATAAATCTTATGGAGTACCTTCACACCAAGGTAAAAAAGAATATTCTCAAGAACTTCAAGGTAAAATAGCTAACTTTTACACTATTGTGCATGAGAATGATGATTGTGTGGCTAGTAGCCCATTGAGTGTGAGTAGTAGCTTACCTACATGTGAGTCTAATGATTCTTTACCTCTTTATGATGATGTACATGTTGTGAAAATGGATACACTAGTTGATCCTATTGATGATCTAATTGACTCTTCTTATAAGATCA
The DNA here is from genome assembly GCF_002878395.1 of Capsicum annuum. Lineage (NCBI taxonomy): Eukaryota > Viridiplantae > Streptophyta > Magnoliopsida > Solanales > Solanaceae > Capsicum > Capsicum annuum. Next base: position 12,891 of record NW_025875385.1, read on the forward strand.
ATTTGTGTCCACCTATTGTTAAAGCCATTTTGTTGAATTATAGTACATCATCTTGTGAAAATAATGTTGATCAACTTGTGTGTGAAACTTACCCACCACTTGAGGATGTGTATGATGTGATTAATGAACCTCAAGTGAGTGATAATATTGAAAATATTGACCAAGTGAATAGGAGTGACCCTTTGAGCATGTCCTCTAGTGAAGGTCATAATGATAGTTTGGCTCGTAGGGATAGTCATGTGTTTGAAACATCTTTGATGCTTGATAATTGTCTTTTACAGAGTGAACTTGCATATTCTACATCCTTTTCTTGGATAAACCTTTTTATCTGTAAGAACAATATCCTATTTGAAGATGATGAAATCACTCCTAATAAATTACCTTGTGGTGTATATAGCATTGATGATGCAACTCATCTTGAGGGCTATATCATATATGACAACCTACTATGGTGTGACAACATTCCTTCTAAAGATGGAAATATCTTCTTTGATGATGAGAGTACCCTTAAGGGAAATAAATATGAAGTCTTGGAAAGGAATATTCAATTGAGTGATGATAACTTTGATTTTCTTAAATATTTGAGAAACCTAATTAATAATTGTTCCTATGAAAATGCTCGTGGTTGTGATCCTTTGTACGACACCCCACCTTTGATAATTATGAGGATGAATTCCTTACTTCTTGTGAAGACTTAAGCAATAGTTCATTTGAAGTTAGTGGTGGTATATGTCTACTTGAGGATTCTTCCATTGAAGGAGAAAGTATCAATTGTTTAGAAACCGCTTCTTCTTCTACTTTCTATGCTCCTATTATTGAGAATACTCCCGACGATGATCTTGAATCTAATATTGAGTACATACATGAGGACATCTTAGTTAAAGTTGACTTGAGTGATACCTTTCTCTACTCTCCCTTGATTTTTGATGATGCTTATGCTAATGTAAAGAGTGTATCTTTTAGTTTGGTTGAAGCCTATAGGGAAAAAGAGTGTTGTCTAGATCTGTGTCTATGTCCACTCTATCCATTTGACCCCGGTGCCAAATTTGGATATGGTGATTTTGGCACACCTAATTTTTTGCTTCATCTATGTGACAAGAAAAATTTGAGTGAGGATGTTGGTACCCTTTCCTATGATGGAAAGTCTTTTGTAGGGATATATGATCCTCTAAATGGATCAACATTGTGTAAGGAAAAGATCTCCAACAAAGATGAGAAATTTTTAAAGAAGAGGAGTAGTGAAAAGCTCCAAGAGAGTTCACCAATGTGTGTTTCTACTCTTGACCAAGGTTCTGCTACTTGTAGGTCAAGAAGAGAGTTTTCTCTTGAAACTAATTTGGATGAATCCCATTCATGTGATATCCTTCTTCAATGCTTGAGTAGAATTGATGACCTCCTTCTTAAAGGTGGTATCATTCTTAAGAATCCGAGAGAAAATGTATCATTGTCTTCTTTGGGTATTACTTATAAACTTGCATCCTTGCTTGACACACTTGTGCTTAAATTGTGTAACAACCAACTTGTGCATGCCAAGTTGATTATTTGCCTGAAAGGAAGAAGTCCTACCGACTGAAGTGTCTTGAATCCATCCTTGTGCGCATCATGTGCTAAGTATTTTGAGCCAAATGACATTCTCATTGATAATAACACCTTGGATGATTTTTTTTACACTTGATTCCTTTCTATACTACCATTTTTTCCGTGATGATATCCATACTAGTCTTGGATGTGTTTTATGTAGAGGTGGAAAAATTATTGGTTTGTTCACTTGTTTGAGTGATAATGTTATATGAATTTTGTAGACTTGAGAACCAATAGAGGCACCACCTTTGGTGTGGTCTCTTGAAGAGATAATGAAGCAATTGTGTCTTATGATTCATATGGTGAAGGTAGTTCTACCTTTTAGATTATTTGATGCCATTAGGACCTTTGTAGTTTCCTTATCTCTTGATGATTTCCCTAACCAAATCCTTGGTGCATTTTTCAATGAGTTTCTAGTGTTTAACATATCGTGTTTTTTATCCTTCCTTTGGTTTTGCAAGGTTTGGATCTGAGGTCGAATCCTTTTCAAGAAGGGGAGGATGATACAAGTTAAATAGGCGTCAACGCTTTTGATCACACAACTTGAGGCCAACATAAGGAGGTCTAAGACTTGATCGCCCTAAGGATCCAAGAATGTGCTTGGAGGCCCTTCTTCGAGCTTCTAAAAAAATATCGTGCTTGGAAGATAGCTTGGATCCGAGGAAATCCATGGCGCAAGGAATAAAGTGATCCCTTATGGGTAATTTCCAAAATTGCCACTTTTGGGCTATTTTTGTAATATGCTAGTTATTCAAAGGAAACTACTATAAATAGGTGTCTTAGACATTTCATTAGTTAGTTTTTGTTTAATGATGATGATGAATTCACGAAAACTCCATTGGGAGTGTTGAGTGCTTGAAAAAGTCAATGTTGAACCTTGTTTAAAAATGGTGGTTGTAAGGGAGATTCGATCCCTCTTTCGGTCAACGTAAAAGCTAGGTGCTCGTAGTTAATCAATAAGGGAGGTCTTTGGATTTGGTACACTCTTTGGTTGCCCTTTTATTATCTTCTTGTGTCTATCTTTCTATCATCTATCCTTTTAATCTTTTACTTTTCATTTGTCAATTTTATCATTTCTTTAGTGTTTGTATTTGTTCTCATCATCGTAGAATACTCTCGTATCATTTGGTATTAAAGCCGAGCTTGATTTTGTTCCTACAAAGTCAATCTTAGGTTTGTTATCTTGAAAATCAACAATAAAAGAGTTGTCGAAATCGAAAATCACAAAAAAAATTGTTATTCACGTTTTAGGTCTTAGGTCAAATTTTGATTTTAGATTTGTGTGTTTCTAGTGTTAGATTTGCATTTCCTAACACTATTACAGTCCATATATCAAATTCGAGCTAAATCAAAGTAAAATTGAGCCTTATACTATCATTGGAAGCTTGGGTTTGAAGAACTTTAAAGTGGATTGACGATTTTGACGTCGATTACAAAATCAAAAGATTTTGATGAAGAATTTAAGCAAAATAATGATTGGGATGTGTTTAGAAGGTTGACAATAGCCTTGGTTCAAAATTTATCCCATTCTGATCAACGATTTAAGAGTTAGAGATTTTTGAAGTTCTTGGTGTTATTGAGAAATTCAAATCTTCAAGAGGAATTATTGGGAAAAGGTGGTTGTTTGATCCTTAAAAGTGAAGAAAATGATGTACAAAAGTATTTGTACAAGCACCTTTTTGAAGATTAAAGGGAATATTCCAAAAGAGAGGAGCAAAGGGGCCCTATATCTAGGCAAAACTCGTTGAAAATTCCAGCCTTACTACTTTGGTCTGTGCTGTATCTACTTCAACAGATTGGTAGCAGATTGGATGCAGGACAGGAGCAGACTACACTGGTTCAATTTGTGTTGCATCTTCTTCAGGAGATTGGTCGCAGATTGGTCACATATCAGGAGTAGATTCTTCCTGCGTCCAACATGCTCCCTATATGCGCTCAAGGTGCGGCCACACCTCTAGGCAGCCCCTTTGAGCGCACCTCCAACCAGTTTTGAACACAGAATACCTCAATGTGAATACAAACCATCCCCAACACATCCCAAACTCATACCAACACTTCTCCAACATCAGTTCAAGTTCTAAAACACATATCTACACTTTAAAAACTCCATTGCTCAAGGTTTGATTATTTAGTTTCATTTATTTTTTATTCATAATCTCTTCTTTTGATTCTTAAATCAATCATCAACTATTAATTCGTCTACTAAGTTGATCGATTAGTTCTTGAGTCTGAATTCTTCGTCGCCCTATTTCTTTTAAGCTTTATAGTTTTTGTTTCATTGTAGCTTTTTGATTCAAGTCCATAAATAGTTTTTATTTATTTGAGTCGTTCAAACAAGAATCCACTCCAGCCATAAGTAGAGATTGAAACCTTATTATCCACCAGAGTATAAGCAACTTTCAACATTTGTAACTCCAATTGTGAGGATCACAAATGTGAGATTATTACGAGTGTTTCCGGGGAGCTTTACTACTAATATTGTTTGTTCATTTTGTAGGTACAAGATGATATAAGGAAGCATGTCATTGATAGCCTCGAACAATTATGACTACGACATAGGAGACTATAATTGTGGTAAAGATAGTTATGGCTACGAAGAAAGAGGAGATTATGAGGCTTATGAATGTAGCCATGATATGGATGAAAATGTGGGCTATTACTCCGAAGGATAATATAAGATGAATGATGACCCTAGTTCTTATGGTGAGTATGGAGATGATGAAGAGCCTTGTGGTGATTCTTACGAGGAACATGGGGCATGTGAGGAGTATTACACTTTCCACTCCAAGCCTGGAGGTAATGTGTAATGACCTTTACGATCATTTTCCTATATTTTCATATAATTTTAGTACTATCTAAATGTATCGTGGATTGTATAATTTAATTTGGCATTTTGTAGAAATAGAATTTAGTACTCTTCTAGAATATTTTCGATATTGGTAAAATTCCTTAAATGATGATATATTTTTATCACTTTATAATAGATTTATATGATTTATTAATATTTTACGCGGAGATAGTAACTTTAGAAACGCTAAAATATTACTATTATATAATAGATGTTTGGTTAGAAATAATTTTTTATTAATTATTGTATATTCAAAATGTTATAATTATTTTACCACGAATTTATATAATACCCGAATATATACGCGATAGAAAATTATTACTTGTGGCCAATTACCTCCACACGTGGGAAAAAAATATGGACAGCAATATGGTGTTTACTAGCAACCATACACTTGTCCCATTAGCCATTTGAAAAAGTCTTCATCTTCTTTTATATATACATATATATATATATATTTTAAAAAAACATATACTTGGCAGTGACATTATATTCAATAGAAACCATTTTAACAAAATTTCTTATGTTAACATATACTGCAGCACGAATATATATACATACTTTGTAGTATCAATTTGTGTGCGAACAACATTTATTGGCACCTTTTGAGCATCAAATAAAAATTTAAGTTAATCATCTGAATCAATTATCCAAACTCGGGTTCTAGCGGGATACTATTCGGAAGCTTTGCGGAAAGATATTATAGCTTTGGCGTCTAGGTAGGTTAGGCTTACCCTACCTTTAGATTGAGTTTATTTACTGAAATTGTAAAATATTATGCTAGCGTTGGATAGGTGCTTGTAGATGCGTATCATGTGATTTGTATAAACTGTCTTATTTATGTAGATTAGGATCCTATTCTAGTAAATATTAGAATATTATTTTTTAATATAACATAGCATATATTACTTTAGGACGTGAACTAAAATGCAAAAATCTTGAATTTATCCCTTTTTAATTAAAATTGACGGATGATTATTTAGATGTTGACATTGTTATTATATGGTATGGATTTTAATATTACCATTGGGTATGGTTACTATGAGTTCCGGTTCGAGTCCGACATTTGATTACTAATGTTACCATGAGTTTCGATTCGAGTTCGGCATTTGATTATTATGGTTACTAGAGAAAATTGAAGAATAAGTGTCCTTTAATTCTTGAATGAAGGATTGGTGACATTGACCAACAGATAGGGTCAAACATTATTAGGAAACTTGATCAAGTTAATTGTGGACTTGATTAATATTTTTAAAACTTTCTAATCTTTTCAAAAATACAAATCAACCCAACCCACACCCTCTTCAATCCAAATCAACCACTCTCTCTCGATAGCTTCTCTCAACTCTCTCCCAACCAATAATTCTGCAAAATTTCTCCCTTCAACCCCCGACGACAAATAGTTGGACTTCGAGTTCCCCTCTTAGATTCAATCAACCTGTCTCTCATCCCTCTCTCGACAGCTTCTCTCAACTCTCTCCCAACCAATTATTCTGCAAATTTCTCATTTCAATCCTTGGCGACTTCAACAGCCAACTACAAATAGTTGGGCTTCGAGTTTCTTTTTTACTTCAATTGATGTGAGAGCCTTGCTCTCTGGCCACAACAACTTTAATTCTTCATCGGTCATTTTCTTCATTCACAAGTATAAATTTATGGCCTTTTTAGTTTGGAAGAAAATGAGGAACTTGAGCCAACTTCTCTTATAGTATTGGTTAGCAATTTCAATATTTGTTGCACTAATTTGAAATGTGGTCTGAATAAAACCCTAATTTATGGTATTTCTTCTCTTCTCTTTTTGAAGTAAATTATGATATTTTATTGTTTGTTGTATTTTTTTGATGTTTGATTTTTATTGTTTGTGTTTATAAAAACAAAAGGACAATTTGGTTTGATTTGTTCTGTTCTTGTTCTTGGTAAAAATGGTGAAATTGCTATTTTTTGTTTAACAAAATCGTGCTACTATTTACTCCGATAGATTACCTATCTAGTGCAACATATTAACCATCTGATGCAAAACTGATCAACCATCTGATGCATCAGAGGAACCATCAGATTATAATTCTGATGCAACAGATTGATAATCTGATGCAACAGCTTTACCATATGTTGCAACAGATTAAGCTTCGGATAAAAAAATCTGATGCAACTAATTAACCATCTGGTGCAATGGAAGAACCATCAGATTAATAATCTGATGCAACAGATGAACCTCCTATTGGATAAAATCCTACCAACTCTTCCTACAGGAAAAGTCCAAGACTTGATTTTTTCAACTGATCATTCATCTGCCGCAAAAGACAACCCTATGTTGGAAGAAATCTAAACAATATTGACCGTTGATAACTGTTCTAACAGATCATTCATGTGTTTCAACAGATGTCTGACCTGTTGCACAAACCATTCATCTTTCTCAACAGATGAGTGATATGTTTTGTATTGTCGCAATAGATTACTCAGCCGTTGCTATGGATTATTTAACTGTTCCAATAGATTACTCATATGTTGCAACAGATGATGTCACAACAGTTATGTGATCTGTTGAACATACCATTCATCTGTCTTAAAAGATGAGTGGTATGTTTTGTATTGTTGCAACAGATTACTCATCCGTTGTAATAGTTTGGTTATATACCACAACAGATATACTACCTGGTGCAACAGATCGGTGATCTATTGCAAATATTATTTTACTATTTTGCTTGTTTTATTTACTGTTATCCTTTTTTAATGATGCATTAATCAACAATAATATATTATTTTATGTTCCTGTTAATTTTAGATAATATGGTTTCCAAAAGAACAGAAATCAAATCAAGTCAAAGTAAAGGACCAAGTGAAGCAGCTAGGCTACATCCACCACTCTATGAGCTTGCTTTACAAGCATTATCTCAATCGAGAGCAAAATATGATGAACACGGGGAGGAGGAATGTTTCAAAAGAGATAATGCAGATGCTAATAGCCCTTCCATCGAAGAGTTGGTCAAAGCCTTCAGCATTGATTGTTATCCTGTGAGAATGCAGTGCGATGGTGCCGCAGATTTAACGGGTGATTGCGTTGTTAAGTCAGCCATGGGAAAATCTTTTGATGCCTTCAGAAAAATACTTCGAGAACAAAAATTGAATGCTTATTTTAGGGACATCTGCTTTGGGAAATATCTTGATTTGTCGGAGGACAACAATGCTCATTTCCAAATGAAAATGGTATATGAACTTCTCAAGCATAGGTTTATGTATGAAAACAAAGATAAAATGGATGAGATATGGATAAATTACTGTGGCATGCCTGTTTATTTTAGTTGGAAGGAGTTTTCCATAGTTACTGGACTAAAATGTTATCCTCCGTCTCAAGTTATACCTATTCTAACCCCAAAAAAGCACCCCGCACACCCAAAAAAGGCAAAGACAAGTCGTGTGATCGTGATGACCTGGTGTCCACTGTTGGTCCAAGCTTCAAAAATAACAATTTGATAGAAGCGTTGAAAGGTAAAGGACTTTCAAAGAAGCACAAGCAGTCATTGTTCTTGGTTTGGTTTGTACATAATATTCTTTGGGCGAGAGATGTTAACAACAGCATAAGCCTCGATTTAATAAAGATCTCCGAGGATCTTGAGGTGTTTAACAGCTATCCATGGGGGTATGAAAGCTTCAAAATGACTGTCAAATAGCGCCAAAGACAGTCAACTTATATGGCTTCCCATGGGCTTTAATGGTAAATGTTTGTTTTTTCTATTATGATATCATTCATTTTTTTCGCTCAATAATGGTTTTGATTTATTGGCGTTATTTTATAGGCATGGGCATTTGAAGCCATTCCTTATTTGAGACAACAAGTGAACTACCAGGAAGTAGTTTTCTGTTCAAGAATCTTGAGATGGTTGTCTGCCAAAACTGATAAAAATGTAAAATTTCTTGATCTTTTCAACCCCCCGAAGGATGCAGTAAGTATAATTATAATTAATTTTTTCTTTTAATTAATGTTTTTTTGAATGATCTAATTATCATTCTAATATATGTAATGATTTATGTTAGAATGTGCATCCGTCGCTAGTTCCGATCAATCGAGAGTTGAAGATGCTATTTTTTCTTACTTTACGGTCTGTGCAAACTTTATTAGACCATAAGGTCATCGACAGAGTAAAAATGAAATTGTTTAAATCAAAAACCATTACAAGAAAAATAATTTTGGAGGGTGGACTTGTTGTTGTTGATAGAGCTGTTGGTGGTGGTAGTGCTCCTACTGTTGGTGCTAATGATGCTCCTCTTACAGTATTTAAAGCAAATCATTATGAGTATGATCATACTGGTTATACAGATTTTGTCTCTCCCAGCGAATGTTCTGCATGCAAATGTCAAGACTACAGGGCGAAACATGATGTAGTGATTAATGCTATTAATGCATTAACTGCTTCTGTAAAGAAATTGACATCTAAGAGGGATCTCATTCTATCAAAGAGGATTTTATTTCCATCCGCTCCATTAGAGATTAGGGCTAAGAGGAGAAGGAGAGTGATTTCCAGGGCATTATCAGGCATCCAAAAAAGCGAAATTGCAACTCGTCTGTCTGCTATTTACACTAAGCAATGTACAATGTTAAAAGGAGAGTAGCACGAGCTGAAGAAGGTAAATATATTATATGTCTTCCAACTGACAAAACAAAAAACCACATATCTATTTCAACAGATGACACATCTGCTGAAAATTATCAAACAAATATATATATCTGTTGCTACAGTTAACTAACCTGTTGCACTAGATACTTTATCTGGTGCAACATATGTCTCGTCTATTTTATCAAATCAAATAGCTCTTCGTACAACTTTTATTTGTACCAACAGACGACCTATCTGATGCACATATGATTCATATATTGTAACAGATGATTCATCCGTTGAAAATTATCACACAGGGTCTTCCTCATGTAGAAATTTGTCCCAACAGTTGATTCATTGTTGCAACAAAAATATAATATGTTTGGGATAATTTAAAATGGGAGGAAGACCTGTTTGATTTGCTAGAAAAGATGAATTATCCTTTTCCGTTTTATTGTATCTTCGTGATTAGCATTGATCAATTCTGGCTTTCCAGGTAGATGTAGAAGAAGCTACTACTGAACAACATTGACAATATGCTACTCTTTTTATGGAAATATGGAGAACAGAAAGCGCAGAAACCGTACGCAAGCGACAATGAAGATCCACGATGAGCAAAGCCGAATTTCATAGCACCGAATGAAGAACAACTTGGCCATACTGAGTAGATCTTTATAGCTTGAGCTTGTCAAAGCAATCCTTGGCAGTATACTTAAATTGTTGTTGATGTATTTGTTGAGATTTGTACCCATAATAATTTTTTTACATTTTATTTATTCGTTGACTTATTTTAGCTAATTGATGAAGGCTTCGATTTATTTTATTTTGTCTACGAAATTTATTTATTCCTTAGATTTGAAATTATTAATTGAAAAGGAATACTAGATTTAAATATTGCAACAAATAATGTATCTGTTGCAACAAATGACACATCTATTGGAAAATTCAAATAGATTTAGAGATATGTTGCAACAGGTAGGTAATCTGTTGGAATTTATCAAACAGGTCTTCCCACTGTTGCAACAGATGAACTTTAGATAAAAACATCAAGATAATGCAACAGATGATACATATATTAAAAAAAATAGATTTAGACATTATTGCAACAGATGGACTTTATCTGTTGCAACAGACGACACATCTATTGGAATAATCGAATAGATTTATACATATGTTGCAACAGGTAGGTTATCTATTGGAATTTATCAAACAGGTCTTCACACTATTGCAACAGATGGACTTTAGATAAAAACATTGAGATAATGCAACAGATGACCAACCTAT
>NW_025875386.1:0-3614 GCF_002878395.1 Capsicum annuum
CACACACATTTCACTGGATTCACATAATTTACACACATTTGTATACTTACACAAAATTCACACACTCACAACATGCATTATATCACCGGTTTTTAATTTTCATTGACAATAGGACACACACCAATTGAAAAATACACACTTATGTCCTCGCACACAGACTCACGTTTTTCATATTTCACAGAACCTCACTAGTAATTCATGACATCATGCCTATGCACACACTGATAGCGAGAAGGGGAAACGTTAGTGAAGAAAGAGGGGAAAAACCATTTGGATGAGCTAGGTTCTTAACCTCAAAGAAAATTAAAAGTTTAATACACAAGAGAAAGTTAATGGTGAAGTTGGAAAGCCCTGCTACCAACCATTCATTATAATAAAAATTAACATATCATTTTAAAGCCGATCTAATCGGGACGGATAAATTTTTAAACATGTTAGAATCTTGCTTATACTTGGATCAAATGTGAACGATACATAAATGCCACAAAGGCACAAGAAATATACCAAAACTCGTAGTGAGGCTGAAAAGTACTACTATGTAGTAACCTGAACTTTCAGTAACAAGCAGCACAGGTGAATTTTATTGAAACGAAAGCAAAGATGAATGATACTAACTGATATAGTTACTACGGTTAAAAGAAGAGGGTGAAGATGAGAAAGGTTATAGAGGGAAAGAGAGGCGAGGACACGAGAATATGCTGCAACATAATACGATGATGCCCTACGTCTATCCTAGATACTGCATAATATACACGTGCCTCATCCCGATTGTCATATATAATCCTTCAAAAGCCTATTGACATGTTTCTGCCTATTGCTCCTACGTGGCTGCTTCCCAGGCCCAATGTCTTCAGTTTGAACGGCTCGCCCATTTACTTCATTGTCTAATATTAGTTCAATGGTTGGGTTCATCGCATTCATCCTGAGGAGAATCTCATAATATTACCAGACGTCCTTTGTAGAAGAGGATCCCTTTGCGAAAAGTATAGTCAGCATATGCAGCAGGTTCGCTCCCCAACCCCTATTAAACGGACAAAAATTATAGATGGCATTTATTCGCTTTTAACAATTCCCCAAGACACTCATAAGTGCGTTATGAAATAGTAAAAAACACTCCAGCAGTATCAGGTGGTCTGGACAAGGCATCAACGGCCTTGTTCTACTTTCCCGATCAGTAACGTATCGTGAAATCATATCCCACCAGCTTCCAAGCCACTTTTGTTGCTCTGGGGTTTGAATTACCTGATTGGTGAGGTTTATGAGGGACTGCTGATCAGTGAAAATGGTGAAATGTCAACCCAACAAGTACTGCCTCCATTTTGCCACGGCTTGAGTAATTGCATACATCTCACGATGGTAAGTGGAAGCCTTTTGCATTTGAGGGCTTAAATTCTGACTATAGTAAGCAATCAGATGTCCCTTTTGTGAAAGAGTCATTTTCTTTTGATTGGAGATTCAATAAGGTGACTTGGAACATCCAAACTCAATTTCAAGTGGTGGCTCTATAAAATAAATAATCCTTTTTCAAAATGTTGCTTTAATTGGAAAAATTCATTTTCTCTAAAACCAACTCCCTAGTGAGGTTGGGGCAGTAAAAGTAGAGGTGTGAAAGATGGCGACTCCACTAGGGAAAACCAGAATTCGAGCTTTTATATTGAATTTTTTAGCTTTATTTAATTTTGATATTGTATATTATTGGCCTAAATATGTTATTTGCCTACATTTTTAACTGTTTTGATATTATCTGAATTGCAATATAAACTGTCTTCTCTCGCACACCCATTTATATCTTCTTAGATACTTTATATTTGGAGATGCGGTATACGCTCCCAATCTTGAGATACCAGAGATGCGAAAATGCTCCTGGAAGGATTCTGTAGTCATAATAGTCACACTTGTTTAGGATGGGAAGGACCAACAGTGAGGCCGGAAAGTCCTGCTACCGATAAATCTGTCCCTGCCCGACTCGAGTTGTCCGCTCGTTTTACAGCCAGCCTAGATACTTAACTCCACCAGGTTAAACCTAGCATAACTGAAACTTAGACATGATTATCCCTATTAGGCTCTGCTTTATTTGCATAACGTGCATTTCTGACTTAGTAGAGGCTCAATAAAGGTTTGAATGTCTAAAAGTACCCTCTTTTAAGACTATCCTTTTTTTGTGCTACTAGTTGCATTAACTGTCTGGCTGTTTCGAATGTTGGCCGACTTTGGAATCCATTAATACAAGAGAGGCTAAAAAATGCTCTCTAAAACCTGTTCTTTTTCAAAATCCAGATGAGGTGCAAGATTTTCTTTCACAACAAAAGAAAAAAATAATTTTCTAAATTATCGAGTTTGCCCCAATCTTGACGAACTACGCACATCTGATTCTCATCTCAGTGAGATACATAGGCAGACCTCCACGGGTTCGGTGATCCTTAAAAACGAAGGTTGTTTTTTCTTAAAGCAAAACATAAAATAAGTTTTGATCCTTAAAAAAATCAATTGATTCGTTTTCAAAAATTTAAAAAAATCATTAATAAATTTTTAAAAAATTATTTTATTTTCATTATTAAAATAAAAAATGACTTTCTTCATGTCTTTAGTTTCACGAGCTATATACACCAGATTCTCATCTTAATGAGATACGTAGGCAACCCTTCTTGGGTTTGGTGATTATCATTTAATTTGAAAAAAAAAATCTATTGATTTTTCTTAAAAACATAAAAAATAAGAAAAAAAAGATGTTAGTCTTCTTCAAAAAGAAATTCTTAGACAAAATAAAAAAAAAGGTGTTTATTAAGAATTCAAAAAAAATAGAAAAAGTCAGAAAAGTTTTTTCTCCTTATTCAAAACTCAAAAAGAAAAAAAAGTTGCTTCATATTTTAAGTTCCTGAACTACGTCTGACCTGATTCATGTTTCAATAATATACGTAGGCAACTCTTCTTTTGGGTTCAGTCTCATCTACAAAAAAAAATCTTGACTTAGTAATTGGTACCAATATAAAAATATGAATGAAAAATAAGTGTTAAATTATATGATATGATGATAGAGTGGACTAATTTTATTGTAAACTAGAGATTCTTTTGGCACCTCTAATTATACTTAAGTTGTCCTTATAAATTTTTCTTGCTCTAAGTCAAGCTTAAAATAAATCTTACCTCATTGTTTCATGTGCATTGTGTGGTGAGATCTAGATTGAAAAATTCAATGGCATCGCTTTGTTGATCTAGAAGATGGCCCGAGTGTTTGTTGAGGCAAAATTTTGAGCAACACTTAACTTGGGAGAAGATTGTAGGCTTCCTTGACTCTATTGTGCCTTGGAAGCTTACCGAATAAAATGTAATCCTTAGACTTCCCCTTTTGAGCCTAAAACCTTTTATTGGTACCCAAATCATAGACTATATTTTTTTTGAGTGCATAAATGCATAATTCCTCTTTTGGCCCCATCTCCCCCAGTGCACTGTTAAAGATGTAAATCAGATGGTGAAACAATTGGATATGCAAATGTTCATACAAAGCTATAGACAAACAGAAATTCTTACTCCAGAAAAAAAGATCCAAAAAACAACCTCCAACAAGGGGTAAAAAAAGATAATTCGAAAATTGACTTTGAAGGAAAGAAAAAAAA
>NW_025875387.1:0-1072 GCF_002878395.1 Capsicum annuum
CCATTCGCGTGGATTCCCCACCAAGTTGCATTCTGTGAACATAGCACACAAATCATCATATTCTTTGTTGGACTCAATTATGTTCGCTTGGTCCTTTTTCTTGCCTTTCTTCGAGGCTTGAAAATCTGTGGACTTGTGTCCAATTTTGCAACAATTGAAGCATTTTCCCTTGAACTTTTTCTTGGGTTGATTGCTTTCATGTTCAACTTTCATTCTTTTCTTCGAGTTGTTTTGGCCATTTTCTACAATATGGGCTCCATTCATTGTAGAATTTCCCTTTGACCTTCTTTCGACAACTTTATTGTCCTCTTCAATATGAAGTCGGATGACAAGATCTTCAATGGTCATCTCCTTGCATTTATGCTTTAAGTAGTTTTTGAAGTCTTTCCACAAAGGTGGTAGCTTCTCAACGATCGCTGCTACTTGGAAAACATCATTCACAATTAAAACTACAAAACAATTTAAGTGAGTATTAAGAACATTTTTATTTTGTTCAACTAAGGTATTTTTCAAAAATATACCTTCTGCTAGGAGATCATGTATGATGACTTGCAACTCCTGTACTTGAGAGACAACAGATTTTTTGTCAATCATTTTGAAGTCCAGGAACCGTGCAATAAGGAATTTCTTAATTCCCGCATCTTCCGTTTCATATTTCCATTCAAGTGCCCCCCACAGTTCTTTTGAGTCTTGGTTCCACTATAGACATTATAGAGGTCGTCTTGGAGACCACTTAGAATATAGTTCCTGCAAAGGAAATACGAATGTTTCCAAGCTTCTACAATAACGAAGTGGTCCTTGTCCGAGGTTCCCTCGAGCACCTCGGGAGCATCTTCGCTAGTGAACCATTGTAGACATATAGTGGTGAGGTAAAAGAACATCTTTTGTTGCCACCGCTTGAAGTCGATGCCAGAAAATTTTTTCGGCTTCTCCGCCGGTGCCATCATTGGCGGAGCATTTATGCAACTTGATGTGGTAATATTATTTTTCCCCATAGACATTGTCGCATCCATTATTTGACTTTCAGTTGTTATTTTTCCTGTCACCATAAGACAGAAAACTTTGTATTTTT
>NW_025875388.1:0-1941 GCF_002878395.1 Capsicum annuum
ACTTTACTTTATGTTCAAGACCCTCCTGAAAAATGGGAATTTACTTTTTATTCAGGACCCTCCTGGAAAATAAAAATTTACTTTCAATTCAGGACCCTCCTGAAAAATGAGAATTTACTTTATGTTCAGGACCCTCCTGAAAAATGGGACTTTACCTTCTATTCAGGACTCTCATGAAGAATGAGAATTTACTTTATGTTCAGGACCCTCCTGAAAAATGGGAATTTACTTTCAATTCAGGACCCTCCTGAAAAATGGAATTTTACTTTATGTTCAGGACCCTCCTGAAAAAATAGAATTTTATTTTCTGTTCAGGACCCTCCTGAAAAATGGGACTTTACTTCATGTACAGGACCCTCTTGAAAAATGGGACTTTACTTTGTGTTCAGGACCCTCCTGGAAAATGGGAATTTACTTTCAATTCAGGACTCTCCTTAAAAATGAGAATTTACTTTATGTTCAGGACCCTCCTGAAAAGTGGAAATTTACTTTATGCTCAGGACCCTCCTGAAAAATGGGACTTTACCTTCTATTCAGGACCCTCCTGAAGAATGAGAATTTACTTTATGTTCAAAACCTTCCTGAAAAATGGGATTTTATTTTCTGTTCAGGGCCCTATTGAAAAATGGGACTTTACTTTACGTTCAGGACCCTCCGGAAAAATGGGACTTTACTTTATATTCAGGACCCTCCTGAAAAATGGGACTTTACTTTGTGTTCAGGACCCTCCTGGAAAATGAGAATTTACTTTCAATTCAGGACCCTCCTCAAAAATGGGAATTTACTTTATGTTCAGGACGTTCCTGAAAAATGAGAATTTACTTTCAATTCAGGACCCTCCTGGAAAATGAAAATACTTTCAATTCAGGACCCTCCTGGAAAATGGGAATTTACTTTCAGTTCAGGACCCTCCTGAAAAATGGGACTTTACTGTCTATTCAGGAACCTCCTGAAAAATGGGACAACGCTTTCAAAAATGAAATACTACTTTACTATAATTTTTGTTTGGGATAATTTTCGTTCTAGTTTTAATTTTGGGTTTCGGAGCCCGCCTGAAGAACAGGGTGATGAAATAGCAAGTCAGGAGCCCGCCTGGAGAATAGGATGAAGAAACGAAAAGTCAAGCAACAAAGCGAAGCAATTGAAAGCCAAGCAACAAGTTGGAAGAAATTGCAAGTCAGGAGCCCGCTTAAAGAATAGAGTGATAAAAGTCGAGTCAAGAGTACACAGAAGCTGTATAGATAGGATTTTATAATTTCATTTATGTTTTAACTTGTAATTTTTATTTTTTGATGTAATGACAGAGCCGTGGACCGGAACCTCGATGGAACCTCACTCGACTCTCCAACTCGGTATAGTTTACTTCTCTTCCAATCCTTTGAAATACCCGTGACTTGATTCTCTCATAACTGGGGTAGGTAGGATGTCTTAAGTCAAGACCCGGTTGTCCGTCTTCCTTCTGTTTCTGTCTTTGAATAATGGTCGGGTCAAAATTTGGTCTCGCTGTCTACTTCTTTGTCTGAAAACACTTCGTGTTTACATTCAAAGGGGGCATGATGTAGACACTTAATTTCGTCCCTCCTCGATATTCTTTTTACCTATTTTTTACCTTATCCAATCGTGTACCCACACCCGTGTGATAATCCCTCTACAAAATGACAAAAATAACAATCCCCTAACTAATTTTATTTTTATCCTAACAATCTATCCAATCAAAACAAGACACCTACCTACCCTACCTTAACAAACTTTACCCCACGTCACCCTACCCCAAACCCCTAACATAGATGTACATATCCATACACGGATATAGATGGAAAAAAAAAGGACCAAAAATGGAATTTCCACTTTAAGAAAAGTAGAGGGGCCCACAACTATTAAAAAGGAGAATTCCCATTTTTCCATTCATTCACATCACTCTCAAAATATACATAAACAACA
>NW_025875389.1:0-1704 GCF_002878395.1 Capsicum annuum
CTGAAACATAAGAATACCAAAACTTATTATCCATGATAAGTTAACATTTAACTACAATTAATTTTTTGTATAGCAAATCTAATACTAGCACAATATTAATTTTAAAAATAAATTAATAATATCTTTATTCACAATTATAATATATGGTTGAAAATACTATTACTACTAGAAACAGAATGCGCGGGCCAGTCGCGTTAGACCGGTTCAATTATTTTCCTAAACCGGCCGGGGACCGCGTAAATATATCAAGCCATAAAATGCGCCTAAATTATCTAATTTTGATTACAATTAGTATATATATATATATATGGATATTAAAAAATATCTATAGTAAAGATTCTTTACCATAACCATCAACTTATTAATGGTAAAGTTATGATGTTATAATCTAATCTAATAATTATAAATATGCATTTTTTTTCTGTAGTTGTATAAAATTTTTATAACTATAAACAAATAATTATTTTTCTCATTTTATTGTTATTATTAAAGTAGTTATTTTGAAAATTACAAAGACCTTAATAGTGTAAATATTTAATAAAAAAAGATTGTATCTTAAGATACAAATAAGGTAAAATAATTATTTTTTTTATCTAATTAATGTGATGTTTCTAAAAAGTTTAAAATAAGAAAAAGTAAATATTTAAAGAAGTTAAAGTGAGTTCAAATGAATTTCCTTCGTACATATATTAAAATAACAATAACAACATCTCAATCTATGACCTCACACATTAGAGTTTGGAGAGAATAAGTTATTATTGGTGACATAGAGAGATTGTTTCTAGTAAACTCTTGGCTAAAGTTATACTTCACTTTTTTTCTATTTGTACTTTTTGTGTTTACTCGTTATTTTAACGTATTAAGAAAAAATATTTTTTTAAAATTTTATTCTTAATATTAATTATTTTCTTAAAATTAATTTCAAGACATAATATAAGTATTATTAATATGAATATTTTAGTAAAATAATTATATTATTAGTTATTTTTTAATAAATATATTAGGTCAAAATATGACAAATAAAAATGAATGAAAAAAAAAAAAAATTAAAACAAAAGAGTATAAATTAACTATGATTATAATTATATATTTTAATATATGTCATGCATTTATTGTGTTGATTAGACGTAGATGGAAAACAAAGTCACAAATGTTAAAGAGTTACTATTATTATTAGAAAGAATAAAAATAACTTTTACAAAATAAATAAATATTTCCCCTTCTGCTTTATTCTTTCTTCCCTCTTTTTATTCCTAACGACTACTTACTACTATAATATTATAGTGTCTCTCTTTTATCTCTCCTAAAAGGAGTAAAATTCTATTGAGACGAGCATAAAGTAGTATCAAATTTTTGCAAGAAATACCCATTTTCCTAACGAAATTACAAGTTATAGCCAATTTTTTTTGTTATTTTGTTTGATTTTGTCGCCGGAAAATGTCAACTTCGCCGGCGCCTTCATCTCCGCCGAGTAATTCCACTTCTCCGCCGCCATCAACCCCGGCGACAGCTCCTCCTCCGTCAACTCCTTCAACTTCTCCTCCTCCGTCATCTCCGCCGCCGTCAACTCCTTCAACTGCTCCTCCTCCGTCATCTCCGCCGCCGTCAACTCCTTCAGCTCCTCCTCCGGCTACTCCGAATCCACCGTCAACAACTCCTCCACCAACAACAACTCCGACCACTCCGTCAACTCCGCCGCCGTCA
>NW_025875390.1:0-1538 GCF_002878395.1 Capsicum annuum
TGCCATTGTTGGCGGAGCAGTTGTGCGACTTGATGTGGCAATATTAGTTGCCCCCACAGACATTGTCACATCCATCATTTGACTTTTAGTTGCCATTTTTCTGTCACCACAAGACAAAAAATACTTAGTATTTTTAGAATACTACTTATAAAAATTAACCAACTTTAAATTTTTCTTCTTGTTTCTAGTTAACAATGAAGTTTTTATAACTTTCAATTGTCAACCGGATGATCGTTAACTTTTGATGAAGTTTTTATAACTTCAAATCACCAGTTAAGTTCAGGCGGAGTAGAAAGTAAAAACATTAATCTCCAAAAACAAGCTATACAGATTCTGTAATAGTATTATTTCCTTAAGATTGTTATTTCCCACAATATAGTTGGGTATGCAGAATCTGTATATTACAACAACAACTTCAACTCGATTTCAAGTATAAACAAGAACACAACGAAGTATCAAATACCCTCAACACAAGATCAAAATGACCTTTCCAAGAGGTGTATTTATTTTTTCAAAAAAATAAGATGAAACAGAAAATAGTCAAGTTGTCCGAATTCATGGATTTTCCTCAAGGAAATAATCCCCCTCACTGTACCTAAGGTTGTAGAATTTTTTTCTCCCAGGATAAATTGTCTAACTAGACCAACAGTAGCGGTACCTCAAACGGTTGGAATTTTTTTGAACTCATAGAATGTTTTGAGTGATCACACAGAATATTTTTGAGACAAGAAGAGAGTTTTTAATCTGAAAATTTCATATACAAACCTGTGGATGAAACCAAGTTTTTATAGCCACAAGATGCCTTTTCTGAAAAAGTGGTAAAGGTTCATCTAAAAGGTGTAACCTTTTCTAAAAATTCATGTCTATTTGTCCAAACATTGTGACTATTCTAAATAGGCATGCCATTTCGTGAATATGTGTGTCAGTTCATTGAAACAATGCATCAGTTTTGAAGCAGTGCATCAGTTTACTGAAACAGTGCATTAGTTCAGTTTCAAAACTGTGCACCATTTCAGTGAAAAATTGCATCAGTTCAAAAATTTATCTAAAGTAGTTGTTCGAAATAGCTTCTGCATGTATGCTTTCATAATGAAAAAAATATATAAATGGAGTATTAAACACAGAAAATATTTACTGCGTTACTGTTGGTATTTTTGAAATTCAAATAAATTTTGTCCAAAAAGATAGATCTCATCGATCGATCATTTGACAAATCCAAATCCAAATCCAAATCGAGCGACCACGACGACGGTGCAAGGCATCTCTTATTTCTTGCCTCACTTACCGTCTGGAGAAATATTCATCATTATAAACACTCCAAAGTTCCTTTCTACCACCAATGTGGAAGAATTAGTGAACTTTCCAATTTTGGGAGTACACTTTCCAAATTGGTGTCTCCTCTTCTCCACCATTTTTTCTCCATTTTCCATTCACACTTCTATGAACCCAACAAATTAATAATTGATAAATTTGGAGAGAACAAGAGGAAGATGAGAGAGATAATAGGAAGAGAATATTGAGAAAATGAAAGAGATAAA
>NW_025875391.1:0-1120 GCF_002878395.1 Capsicum annuum
CTTAGGAAAGGGGGAAGGGTGTTGTGTAAGGACTGTAAAGTCATTTCGAGCGCGAATCTTTCGACTCAGCATAGGCTTTTGGTAATGGACTTGGGTATTAAGAAAGATAAGAAGAGAAAAGGTGAGGAAAGTAGACCTAGAATTAAGTGGGGTGGCTTAACATCGGCGACTGCACGAGATATAGAGGAGAAGGTGTTGGGAATGAGGGTGTGGGAGTTTAGAGGGGACATGGATGGTATATGGGATAGGGTGGCTAGATGCATCAAGGAGTCTGCTAGTGTGGTGTTGGGTATTTCCAAAGGCCGGGCTGGTCATCGTTGGGGGGGATTGGTGGTGGAATAAAGAAGTTAAGAAAAAAATGGAGATGAAGAAGGGGGCGTATGCTAAGTTGGTTGAGAGCAAGGACGAAGATGAGAAATGGGATAATAGGGAGGAGTACAAGACAACTAGGAAAGAGGCTAAGTTAGCAGTTAAGGCAGCCAAGACGGCAGCGCTCGAGAACTTGTATGTGGGGTTGGAGGAGAAAAGAGGGGAAAAAAAGTTGTTTAGGCTTGTTAAGGCTAGGGAGAGGAAAGGTCGTGACCTCGATCAGGTGAAGCGCATTAAGGGGGAGGATGGTAGAGTGTTGGTGGAGGACGGTCACATTAAGAAGAGATGTCAGTCGTACTTTGATAGGTTATTGAATGATGAAGGGGATAGAGCTGTTGTATAAGGGGAGCTGGAGTACTCAAAGGAGTGTCGTGAGTTTGGTTATTGTAGACGCTTTAAGGTAGAAGAGCTCAGAGAGGTTATTCAAAGGATGTGTAGGGGTAGGGCGACGGGGCCTGATGAGATTCCTGGGAATTTTTGGAAGTTTTCTGGCGAGGCTGGCTTGAGATGGTTGACTGATTTGTTTAACGACATTTTCAAGTCAGCGAAAATTTCCAAGTCTTCGAGATGGAGTACTGTGATCCCTCTATATAAGAACAAGGGTGTTATTCAGAGTTGTAACAATTATAGGGTTATTAAGTTATTGAGCCACAGTATAAAGATTTGGGAGAGAGTGGTCGATTTGAGGTTGAGAAGGATAGTGTCTATCTCGGAGAACCAGTTTAGATTTATGCCCGAGCGTTCGACGACG
>NW_025875392.1:0-2432 GCF_002878395.1 Capsicum annuum
GTAGAATATGGCAGAGCTAGCAGCGGAACTCTTGCATAAGTAGGATGGATGGGATAACTCTTTTTTCCTTTCTTATAATCGCAGCGGCTATATTCCATGTACCAATTTACAGGTATACTTTGCATATGCACAGCACAAAATTATGTGCTGGCACGTGAATTTTACCACTTACAAACAACAACATCAACATACCCGATATAATCCCACAAGGTGGGTGTGCAGGAGGTGCAAATGACAGTGGTGCGACATGAATATATCAGTTCCCATTGGGGCGCAAATAGTTAGCTGTCCAAGGTGCCAATCTGTTCCTGCAAGAAACTATGGCTTTGCTAATTTCCCCCTGCCAATAACAATATAAGCGCAGGATTTCCAGCTTATCCTGCGAGGCCAGGACGGATGAATCCACATGCTAATAATTTTCAGCCTCAACAATTCAACATGTCACCACAGATGAATAACATGCTACCTCCTGCAGTACATGGACGAAAACGAGCAGTTCTCTATGGAATTACGTACCGTGGCCATCCAAAGAGTCTCAAGGGAAGCACTAATGATGTTTTATCCATGAGATATTTTCTAGTCGAAAAGCTGGGGTTCCCAAATACATCAGTACTTGTACTTACAGGTATGCATTGTTATGTTTTTAATCATCTCACTTAACTAACATTCACTAATGAAAACAACCTTAATGTAACGTGTAGTACATAAAATTTGCAGAGGATGAGAGAGATCTATACAAATACCCAACCAAGGCGAATATCAGATCAGCCTTACGTTGGCATGTTCATAGTTGTCAGCCAGGAGATTCATTAGTGTTCCACTATTCTGGCCATGGCACACGAGTACGAGACCAGGACGGTGATGAGATTGATGGGAACGACGAATCACTATGCCCCGTTGATTATGAGACAGAAGGAAGAATACTAGATGACGAGATCACTAATACCATTGTAAGGCCCTTACCACGCGGAGCCACACTTCATGGAATAATTGATACATGCTTCAGTGGAACTTTCCTAGATTTGCCCTTTTTGTGCAAAATAATCAGGTCTTTCAGAAACTAACCCTTTTAATGCTTGATTATACAATGAAACTTCACATTAAGTAATAGTAAAAGTAGTTTGTCAAATGTCTTCAAGCATGGCTGGATACTTTATGTGGGAAGACCATCGAATCAGCTCATACAAAGGCACCAGGGAAGGAATAGCTATCTCTATCAGTGCCTGTGAATCAAAATTCTGGAGATACAACGGTTAGTAATTGTAAATATTTATTCTTATACTGACTTTCAAATGTCTAAACAAATTAAAAAGACTCTTGCAAACACCAAACTGTAAATGCACTAACACGGCTAAGCTATAGGTCTTTTACTTCCATTGTGTTGTGTTACGTGCTAAGCAACATAAATTCGAGGGATTATAGATAACGTTCACTTTGAACACTTTCAATCATCAATATGCCGTACCTTGAATTCCTGCAGGCTTTCACAGGTGTTCCAACGGGTGCCCTGACTTATAGTTTCATCCAAACATTGGAGCAAGAGACCAAATTGACGTATGGACGCTTACTCATGAGTATGCAGAATAAGATTTATGAAGCACAGACTTAGCTCTTCACGAAAAAAGTAAAAAGGTAAGGAAAAGTTACTTCTAGAAGCAGTTCTGTCAGGAATGCCTTTTCTGTCATTCTTTGTTTGTTTTCATACTTGTTTTTTCCAGGAACACTATGATAGTAGTTTTACGGAAAATTATCCAATGATGAAAACACATTCATTAGTAAATATCCAGGTTAACTGGCATGTTTGAAATAAAGTTTTCTTTTGTTAAATTCAATTATCTGGTAGTTTTGTGGTGCTTCGATACTTTTAAATCTCATTAGTGGCTCTAGGGCATTTTCAGGAAGAGTATACTCACTATATGGTCACCACAGGTATTGGTAGTTTGTGCAGAGACTGGTTGTGGAAAGACTACACAACTCCCTCAATTTATTCTAAAAGAGGAGATATTATCCCTTCGTGGTGCGGACTGTAACATCATATGCACTCAGCCTTGCCGTATATCTGCAATATCAGTTGCCGCTCGAATATGATCTGAAAAAGGAGAGGATCTCAGTGATGCTGTTAGATACCAGATCCGAGTGGAATCAAAGTGCTTTGCTCAAACACGGTTACTATTTTGCACAACAGGAGTGTTACTTCGGCGGCTGGTATTAGTCTGTTAAACTCTCTTTTGCCAAAACTTGTGTGCATTCCGTGTTCAATGTTTCGTCTTTGAAATAGAACAGGGCAGGTTGCTTCTTGCACGTTCATATGCCTATTATTTTTTTGTTCCTCCACACCTTTGTTGCTAAGCTGCTGTGTATTTGGAGAGACAATTTTTTAGACGTTTAATATATTTTCGGCAATATTGGCTTTATATTATTGATATATAGTT
>NW_025875393.1:0-4839 GCF_002878395.1 Capsicum annuum
CACTAAAGTTAAGGTTTTATTCTGATGGCAAGGGTAGAACAACTCTCTCCAACGTGGGTAAGACGTTGGACTCCATGTCAGCTCACATGGTTTATGTCGGTTATAAGAACCTCCCAAATAAGACCCCTACTCTTTAAATATTTTATTTATTTAAAGTCTTAGTATATATTTTGAAAGTTATTATTTTAAGATTTCATCTAGTTAACAAGATTTGAGGACAAGAAGAGGATACAGATTTTAGAATATTGTGTAATGACTCATGAGATTTATAGTACATGCTTCCTTATTCATGATTTAGTAGATTTAGATTTCAGTTTTTGCTCAAGCTATGTGAGTCATTTATGTCAGCATGCATGATTTCTATAAAGATTGATGATATTATTTAACTATATACAGCCCATATACTCAGTACATCCTTAAAGTACTGATTCACACATATGTCTATGTGCTATATCGTCTCATAATATAGGTACAAGTTGTAGCGCATACACTATATTTAGTCAGTTTACATCTTCCAGTAAGTAGGTGATGAGTCCTTTTGATTCAAGGGATCAAGTCAGTTATATAGTTTGAGAAATATTGTATTTTCTTTATTCAGTCATATTGAGTTAGGATAGTTGGGAGTCATGGCCCGCTACCTATAGTCAGTACTAGTAGAGGCTTCATAGACAACTAGTAGTGTTAATGTATTTTATTTCAGTCTTGTTGTCAAAAGCAGAGTTGTAATCTTGTAAATTTAGATTTGTATTGATCAAGTTCAGAGAAGTTTTATGTTTTCACTAATTTTGTTTAGATTTATGTATCTTATTCGGTTGCTTGTAAGTATGCCAGTAGAAGGGTTAACTTGGGATCACTTGTGACCCTAAGCACCGTGTGACATCTTTAGACCCATTTTTGGGGAGTTACAAAATTGATATCCAAGCCAAGTTCAGGTGTCCTAGGGTGTCTATGAATCTATTTCTAGTAGAGTCTTGCGGAATGGTATAAAGACATCTGTACTTTTCTTCGAGAGGCTACAAGGCATTTAGGAAATGTTTCCATCTTTTAAGTCTCAGATTATGCTATAGAGAAGGTCCCTAAGAAACTTATACAAATTCTTATCTTACTCTATTCGGGCCATCTCTTCCTTATTTTCAAGGTATCAGAAACAATCAAGCTTAAACCTTTACTGCTAGGGCCTTCTCAAATAGTCTCCTCAGATAGTTATGGGATTATAAAGAGGCTAGAAAGTATCCCTTCAGTGCTTTTAAGTTCCAAAGTCTGAAGGGCATTATTCATGTTCATGAAAAGTCGTGCACTAAGACCAAGTCAGGTGTGCTTTCAAATTCATCCTCAGAATCCATAATGATAATTTATACTTCTCTATCTATGTACTGTTCTTGAGGTAGCATGATCAGTAAGTTCCAATTCCCTCCCCTAATAATGCTCTCAGACTTGTTAGCAAGAAGTTTCTAAAGTCTCACAAAGTGTCTTGAGAGGAGCCTTCTAGTGTGTTATAAGTCCCTCAAGTTTAAAGTTATGTCCTCATTATTATGAGCCATTCAGTTAAGACAAAGTAAGATATGTATTCTTAGATCATTGAATATTGTGTGTCAAGTTTTGATCTCTTATAATCTTGTTATCATTGTGTTGTTGAAATTCAAAGTCTAGTAAATCCGTGTGGGGCTCTTTCGATTTACTAGCATAGCTGCTTTGTTACTCATCTCATTTTCTAGTTCAAAACACAAAATCAAAGTCTAGTAAAGCTGTGTGAGGCCTATTTCAATTCACTAGCAACTTGTTGTTCATCTTGTTGTTCTTGTATTGGTTGGAACTGGGGGTTTAGAGGTATAGTGACAAGAAAAGTGGTAAGGCCGATTTATTGAATATATGTATAGCCAAAAGTTTTTGCATAAGATTGAGTTAGTAATGAAGTGATATGTCTTTATGTGTTAATTTAGTAGAAGGTAGAGAAAGATTCATTAGTTAAGGTGAATTGTTGTTGCTTGGAGTATGAAAATAGTTGTTACGGTGTTTGTTGTGCAAGAAAAGTAGCGGTTATTGATGAAGGTACTTGGTGGATGAGTGTTGTTAATTTAGGCATCCCTGAGATTGCCAGAGGGAGTTTAGTTGAAACTTATAGAGCTATGAACTAAGTTTAGCGGTATAAAAAGCGTATATAATAATGATGTGTAGAAGTAGGATGTGTTAATGGATTTTTAATAAGATAGATCATAGGATTGTGATTGATCCTTACTATTATGAAGTTTTAGTGGACTAATGTTTTTTGATATTTGGCATGTAAGAATATTGTGTGAAGTTGTGATTCATCATAGCTAGAACTAGACACTAAGTTTTAATAGTAGATGGTGATCAAGGTGGGTATAAGGATTGATGTGTTGTGAATTTTAGTTTTATGGAAGTGATCTAATAGGCTTGAACAATGTATGCAAGAGCTTAAGTTTACTTGATTCATTATTAAGTTTGATGTTGTAGGTATGCCCAAGGTGCGATGGGGCTGCATTATTTTCGAGTATCATTACATGTTATATGGTTGGTATTACCGTTGAGTCGCTAGGTGGAGAAAGACTAGTTAGGTAATGTATGATGTTTTGAGAGCTAAGTTAAGAAATTATGATTAAAAGATGTTGAACCTTTTTAAGTATGATTTTGATTTTCATGGTTTAGAAATATAAGTTTTTAGGCATGATATTGGTAGGCCGTGATAGAAGTAGTATGGTCCATCAAATTTTTGGAGGTATCCATGTTAAGCATTAGAAATCTAAGTTTGAAAGTTAAAAGATTTAGCTAGTAGAAATAAGAGTTGAAGCACTAGATGATGTGCACTCTGACTATGGGGATGCTCATAAAGATTCAAAGTTATTAAGTTTTCAAGTATTACATGATACTATTGGGGCTATAGAAAGATAGGGTGTAACTCAAAAGGTAGTATTAGAAGTTGGTTTTACGCTTTCAGGTATAGTCATTCGGGCTAAGTTTAGTTTTATATGTATTGATTATACCCAGAATCTAGAGTCAAGTGATTGTAGTTTAGATTAGAGTTTACTTGGTGGTTCACAGACTTAGACTGATAGCTTAAAGCTAAGGAGGAGATGATAAGATAAGTAACTAAGTTAGATTCTCAGATTCTAGTAGTGCTGCCCGTGTAGGAGGAAGATGCTCGGCTCATTCTTATTTCAGTATTAGTACTTTAGTCATCACAAAATCTAATCATGCCTTACGTGTCAGCCCTATGATCATAGTTCTATTCATGCATATCATAGAAAATTGTGTACTCTCCTAGTCCCTAGTATGAGGAGCTCTAGGCCATTCAATAGTACGAATCATGTTCCAGGAATTTATGAACTCCAAAATCAGGTCATAGAGCTCATGACTCATGTACTCATGCTTTATAGTATGTTCAGTTCCTATAACTCATGCTATACTCCTAATGATTAGCGAGATTCCGTTTATAGCCATGAATGCCCTCAATTTAGATCTCTTTGGTGGATCTATGATGTTGATTCTCTATTCCTCAGGCTTCAGTTAAGTGTCAAGTTACATATATTACCCTTCTATGCATCAAGGTCTCATCTTCTAACCTTTCAGTTACTATTCACCACAAATTCAGATTCAGTTCGAGGTAATAAGTTTCCTCAGATCATCTCTTTTCATTCCATGTTTCAAGCTTTATATAAGCATTCATGTGATAGCTCATGCATTTTTAAATCAGCGTAGTTATGCTCCTAGTAGCACACTAGTTATAGTCTCAGCTTTCAGCATCTCAGTTTTCGCTAGCCATATCGAGGATGAATGTTTCCAAGGGGGAGATATTTTAATACCCCAAACTTTCTTTAAGTCTAAATCGTCTCTAGAAGGTTAAGTAATGGCTTACAAAGTGAGTAATGTCTAAACCGTATAGAAGTTTCCTAATTTGACTTTTTATCGTGTGAAAAATTGAATTAGCTTTCCACCAATATAAGATTTGCCTAAATTTGACAACCGGGCAAGAAGTTATGGCTAATCTAAGTTCTAGTAATAAAACACCGTCATTTTAGTATTTGACGCATCGTGGAGAGGGTTTATTTCACAATTGTCAAATTCCAGTAGGACTCTACAATGGTGGTGCGTCTTGGAGGACCCCAATTTCCCATTCGTCAATTTCCAGTGAGCCACTGCGATAGTGGCGCGTCACGGTGGCCCATAAAATCGGGCTCCCAGCTATATTTCTCCAGTTATGTTAAGGGTTAAAAAGGGGTATTTTGGTCAATTACCCTACCCCTAATCCATCCAAAAACATAAAATCAATGGTATTAGAAATCTCTTTATGCCCTAAATCCTCATTCACTTCAAAACAAAAACCCTAAGAATCCAAATCCTCTTCCAAGAATCTCAAGAGTTCACCATAGTTATTACAAATTGAGTTAATATTTAAGATTCCCAAATCAAAATCGCCAAGAACCCTCGCTCAAGAGTACGAAAAAGAGTCTCAAGCAAGTTGTTCATCCAAGTTTATCAATCTAAAGCATGTGGGGATTGAACAAGGATAAATCTTTTATCCTTGTGCCTAAAATTATATTTTTCAAAAAGTTTCTTATTATTTGAAATTAGGGTTCATACCCAATTACCCTTATTTGAAGATTATGAGTTTACAAGTGAATGAATGTTGAATTACATGACTATTTTCATATATTTATGCATGTAATGAGAATTTTCAGATTTTTCGAATTGAATTTAAGCATGATATTGAGATTCTTGATCTCATTATTTTGATATTGATGAAGTATTTTCAAGAAGCATATTGAGTATGATGTTTTTCTATGATATTACATGAGTATGTTTATATTTTCATGCTTATTG
>NW_025875394.1:0-4268 GCF_002878395.1 Capsicum annuum
GAAATTACTGACAAAACGCAACTCCAGAGGTTTCTAGGAAGTCTCAATTATGTTGCAGATTTTATCCCCAACATTAGACAGGTCTGTGAACCTCTTTACCAAAGACTCAAGAAAACCCCAGTTCCCTGGAGTACTAATCAAACCAATGCTGTCATCAAAATCAAAAGCTTGGTCCAGAACCTTCCTTGCCTAGGCATTCCTAACCCTGAAGCCTCCATGATAGTTGAAACTGATGCTTCCGATATAGTGTATGGAGGTATACTGAAACAAAAGGTCAATGATAGCACACCTGAACAGTTAGTCAGGTTCACATCTAGAATATGGAATTCTGCTCAAAAAAATTACAGCACTGTTAAAAAGGAAATTTTATCTATAGTGCTATGTATCACTAAATTTCAAGATGACCTTATTAACAAAGAATTTTTACTAAGGGTAGACTATAAGTCTGCTAAAGAAATTTTGCAAAACGATGTTAAAAACCTTGTTTCAAAACAAATATTTGCTAGATGGCAAGCTCTCCTATCTAGTTTTGATTTTCAAATTGAATTTATTAAAGGAGAAAATAATTCCCTTCCTGATTTCCTAACAAGAGAATTTTTACAGGGCCATAATGAGACCCACGACGCTGGGAAAAATCTCAGCCAAACAACCAGATCAAACTAAAATGGCTAGACCATTCGATTCATCACCAACAGCATCAGCTCCCCTGAGGCCATCAGTCCCACAGAGGCCTGAATTAAAAACGGAACTACATTCACCGTTCTGGAACAAGTATGCAGCTCTAGCAGAATTTCCAAATCTTCCTCCACCAATGCCATCTAAATTGGTAGACCTTAAGACCAACAAACCCTTTGATAAAGGGTCATCTTCCAATTCATCGGTACAATCAAAACAGAGCTATACCATGAAGACTCCAGAATCTTTTGCACAGGCCGTTGATCCTGCAATAACTAAAACATCACCAATCTTTTACACAGGCCGTTGATCCTGCAATAACTAAAACAGCACCTACTTCCCCCGCCAAAGAGGAATTCAAATTCGTTACCACTCAGGTAATACCTATTATCGCCTTAGACAAGGAATACGAGGGATACCCTCTTGAACAACTCATTAAACCAGTCTACAATGACAAAAACTTTGTGGATACCGAGAGTCTACTCAAAACCCGGTGATTTTATGAAGCCATTCTAGTCGACACGGATTCCATCGAAGTCGAGCATTCCATGAATGAAAGGAATCCTGAATTCATCGATTATTTGAGGTTTACCATCAAAAGGGTACTAACCCCATTTAATTTGTTTGCGGATCATCTGCATACCCCTATTGCCTTATCGATGCCACATAGGCCTCAGACATACAACTGGTACGACTACAAGTCTACATGGTTCAATTTCCTCTATGTTCGACCAGGACATACCTGGTTTGTTAAGTATTGTCCCGCTATGATAAATACCAATATACCTAGATGGTTTTATGAGTGGTGGGGATGCTTCGGAGGAATCAAGGAAATTCTTCCCCAATAATTTCTTAGCCGTCTCGCAGAATTCTGTGCAAATGAGGGATGCTTAACCCTTCCAG
Organism: Capsicum annuum; assembly: GCF_002878395.1. Lineage (NCBI taxonomy): Eukaryota > Viridiplantae > Streptophyta > Magnoliopsida > Solanales > Solanaceae > Capsicum > Capsicum annuum. Next base: position 1,579 of record NW_025875394.1, read on the forward strand.
AACACATTCAAATGTGTAAATTCTTCATTAAGAAGCGAGTATCTTATATCATCTCCTGGAATTTTGCCAAAGGAGAACAAGACCAAATTACATATCTGTCTAAAGAGATAAAGGTTAAAGGCTGGACTCCCAAGCCAGTAGCTCCTAAAACTCCCGACAAAGGGAGAACACTAGCATCTTCAGCAGGCGTCTCACAGAATAAACAGGCGCTCAAAGAAAGATTGAAAAAGGCTTTGCACGACAAAGAAAGCCAAGACACCAACAACGATGAAGTCCTACAGCTTCTAGAAGAAGCCTCTTCCACCGGCAGCAGTGACAACAATGGGGATATGTTAAATCCCAAAGGAATTGCCAGGGCCTACATGGACCCCTACTAAGAACAGGGAAACGACCCCTTCAAAAGATAGAGGTTCAAAGAACCAGAATTGTTTTTTGGAAGGCCATTTTACTATTCCTAGTGGGAATCTACTAGACCCTACCTACCCTACCTACAATCACCCAGCTTTATTAAAGGCTAAAGAAATCTGTCAGCTTTATTAAAGGAGACAGCACATCTACTTTTCTAAAAGCAAAGACAGCCCATCTGCTTTTCTAAAAAGCATTTCCACTTCTAAAACGAATCTACTTTTAGAAGATTAAATCTAAGCCTTACAAGTGTATACACATGATGTATAATTTATATTTCTCTGGTCTATATAAGATCATTTGTAATATAGGAGAAGGCATCAGATAATTTACCCACTCTCGAAAATTCTCTGTTGCCCATTCTCTTGTAATCTCTTTTGTAATGTTTTCACTGAAGTTATAATAAATTTGTAAGTTGTTTAAGCCTTTTCTTTACTTTATATATTGATTCATTTATAATTTTTAATATTGTTTTCACGATCCGTTTTTTGGTATCAGAGCCAGGTTGGCAGATTGTGTACTCAGCATGAGCAGCTAAGTACATAATCTATCTAGAGCATGGGAAAATTAAATTATTTTCATATAAGAAGCATTTACCTTTACTCATCTATGATTATACTTTTAATAAATTAACTTAATATATCATGTCTTATAATGGGGTTTACTTTTAGTATGGGGTATTCATCTTCTCTAAAGTGTTTGAAGGAACCGATTAATCTCCGGTCTTAGACGTTGGTCAGCCTGAAAAGTGTGGTCTCAGCTAAGGTAAGCGTACGACCCTAATTGGTAGTCCTGTCACTAAGATAACACTTAAGATAAGTCTGTTAAAAAGCCAGTAAGACTAATGTAGATCCCATAAGCCTTTGATGTATTGTTTTAATTTATTACAGGTTGTATCATAGTTGTTAACCGTTTTTTGCATTCTTAGGTGAAAATTGTTTGCCTTCCCAGTCAGTCTCTAGACAGTATTTTCAAATATGAATCCCAACATTCATACAAAAAATACTATCAACTTATCTTCTAAAGCAACTCCGATTTCTACTATCGAAAATAATCTTCAGAACTGGAGTATTCCAAAAGAGTCTTTTAACACGATTTACCAAATCGGAAAATTTAGTTTTTTCAAAAAACATAATATTAAGACCTCTGAGTCTACTGTTTCCAAAATTAATTCTTTAGAAATTATTCAACTTTTAAATGACCTAGATATAAACCAATTTAAAGGTCAGTTTCATTATCTGCATATTGGCCTTGTCCAGGTGGCCATTAAACCACTCTTTAGACAAGGTTTAGACATTCCCGTCTGTGCTATACTAAGAGATGCTCGTCTTTTAAATTTTGACGATTCACTCTTAGGAGTTATCCAAAGTAACCTAGCCGACGGCCCGGTATACTTTAATTGTTACCCTAATTTCTCCGTAGATATTAATGATCCAAACATCATGGATGTTTTAACCCTTAATGTTAAAACAAAAAACATGAATAGTAAGGATAATACTAGAGAAATTGCGATAATATACAGAGTATACTATCGACTGATGGGTACAACTTTAGCACCCCAAGTTAGATTCACTAGCCCTAGGGGTGTCACCACTCTTATGGAGGCCAACAAAGATAGATCCAATGTCTTTGTCCCCAAACCCTTGGCCTGGGAAGAGGCTATCCATAATAACGAATGGCACTTTGATGTAATCACTCAACCCATTCGTTTATACCCTGAAAAGTCTCAAATACAACGAGTTGTTCAGTATCCTGATGGCTCGATTGATTTGAAATTCCTCGGCTTCGACACCCCTCGAAACTCTTCGTTTCGACGATCGGCCTCACACAGAGCTTCCACCTCAAAAACCCAGTAGGGAAGTGATGAAAATGATAATAACAATGAAAAAGGCAAAGTAAGAGGAGTAGATTTCTCTGGCCCTGTCCCAAAAGTTTATTATCAGTCCTACGGCCTCAGATATGGAACCCCCCCTTCCATATCACGCCAGAAAATTAGGACTGACCCTAGCCTACTCGTTATCAAATCTGATGACGAGTATACACCTGACCTTAAAGCTCTCGAAGCCCGATGGTACCTTCCCAAAGACGCTCTAAAAAGGAAATGGTACACCAGTACCTATTCTAAAGAGCAGCAAAAGGAGTTTGGTCGGCTATGGATAGCTGATATGAAAAGACTCCGATGTGACATTAAATTCTTCCGATGGTTCGAATTCACCGGCCGAATAGAAGATCAAAATGAATCCCTCAACGTTATCATTAACAAATGGTATACCCAGAGTAACAAG
>NW_025875395.1:0-1090 GCF_002878395.1 Capsicum annuum
TAGGTAAGAATTTTAAATTTGATAAATTAATTAATTTAAAATTTAATTAATTTAAATAAATGAATTAGTTAAGAATTTTAATTAATTAATTTTTTACTAATTTAAATATAAATTTTGAATTAATTAATTAAATTAATTTTAATTTTTAATTAATTTTAATGTAATACATTTGTTTATTTTTAAAATGATTATTCAAATTTTTCAAATTTTAAAAGCATGATTATTTAAATTTTTCTACAATTTATAAATTTTTCTTATTTAATTAATTTTTTTAAATGACGTGGCAGACATGGTTGATGTGGCAGACGATGTGGCAGCTGACGTGGGAGAGAGTGTATTATACTCACCAAAAAGGGTTTAAAATATTGTTTTTTAGTAGGTTCAGGGGTCCAGATGACAAACATGTAAATAGAAGTGTCCAACTTACAAAACTGACATAGTAGAGGGGTCCAAAAGATTAAAGCGCATGACATGTTTAGGACAACATGATTAAAGCACATTTTGATACATTTTATACAACTTTAATTTGAGGCCACAAGATTCAAAAGTCTTCTTTATTTTTTTATACTTTGTGTCAAGTCAAAATAGTTCATTCTTTTTAAATTGGAGGGAGTATTATTTTCCTTTTTAGTCCACATTACAAGAAGTTTCAATTTTTTTTGACTACTTTCCTTTTTAGTTCGTGTTAGGAAGAATAATTTTTTTGGTTACTTTTCTTTTTAATCTAAATCACCACTCTTTTCGATTTAATTTTTCGACCACTTTTCTTTTTAGTCTTTACTAGTATAGTACCCGCACGATACGCGGATTTCTTGTTTTGTTAAATAAATTAGGGATAAATTATAGTTAGTCGCATAACTTGTCATTCAAATTAGATGGTCATTAATTTTTCCTTTTAAATAAAATAATCTGAATATAACTTGTGGGATATCATAATACGAAAATATAAACTTATACCCAACGAAAAAATTATTTGTCCTAAATTGAGAGATTTATCTATACATAATGAGAGAAGTGAAAGTAACTTGACTTCTTTAGCTTTTAGAATCAGCTTTCTCCCCTATTCCTTGGTGCAAAGAGAAAATGCACT
>NW_025875396.1:0-1275 GCF_002878395.1 Capsicum annuum
GGGGGGAGGGGGTTTGTTGAAGTATGATGGTTAAGTTATGTTTGTATTAGAAAAATGGTAATTAGAGGAGTTATCTGAGAGTTAATATTAGTTACTTCGGTGTAAATATAGTTAGCTAATCGGCGTTTGATTTTTTTTGTTAGAAGTCAGTTACAAGAGTTAGTTGCTTCGTTGTCAAATGAGCTGACATATTAGATATTTTCTACCTTACTAGTATATAAGATAGTTTTAGGCTTGTTTCGATCACCTGGATATTTTTCTCATTCGTTGATGAAAATGTGGTTTCCAATTCATCCAATTCCATTACTATTGTTCGATTGTTCTTTATATTTTTTGTGTATTCTGATCAACTATAAGCAGCTCCAATGGAGTTTGTGTAGATTCACAATCTTCAATCATCGTTCTCAACAAAAACCACACCAAGACATAAAAAAAAAATCTTTACTTAAAGTTACCTCAGACACTTGAAATAGATTAAAAATACCATAAACTATAATGTCTGAACATTCAAAGATGGGTTTCCGTTAAATATTTTTTATTTTCGTTGAATTTTAATAGTAAAGGTTTGGTAATATCCAATAGACATAAAAATATGCTCAATTTTAACAAATTTAAAGAATCAAACTGTTTAAATTAAATGATATTTTAAGGACTAGTTTAAGCCTACAGTTAGAAAAAGGAAATCATTTTTGTCATTGACTAACCTAATACTAATCATCCATGGTATGTTGAGGTCCTCGTGTGTCACACTTTTATAATTTTGAAAGGATCACTTAATGTAACTTTATAATATTTCGTGGTCCTCGTGGATCATATTTTATTATATTTATTATGTTGAATGACATTTCTTATAGCCAATTGATACTATATGAATATTACAACTTTTAACCATTTGATTACCATTTTCTTTACAAACTTTTTGCTTTATGGAAAAAGAAAATATTTGATTACCACTCTCTTTTCAAACTTTTTGCTATATTGAAAAAGAAAATATGGGTGTGAAAGGAAAGTTGAGTGTTTCGATAGAGGTGCAGGATGGAGGTCATTTGATTTATGATTTCTTGCTCATCAATAGTCAGCATATATCCAACATAAGCTGGAATAAGGTTCTAAATTCTGAGATTCAGGAAGGTGAAATCATAAATATTGATTCAATTTAATTGGAAACATAAAGAAGGTAATAATACACATTTTCCCTATTTCTAAATATGAATCAATCTTTTCCCTACATTTTGGTGTGTTTGATGGTGTTATGAAACCCAATTTTCAAGAAAA
>NW_025875397.1:0-4306 GCF_002878395.1 Capsicum annuum
GCAATTAAAGGAAATTTAATATACCAAAATTTAAATTTATAATAAGTACAAACTATTCAGTAGCAATATTAGATAAAAATATAGATAAATCATTAGTATTATATTGGAAAATATCAGGAATAGAACTAACCCCAGGAATTAAATATTTACAGCAAGATATAAAAATCTATATGTATTCACAACAGAACACAAAATAACAGGAAAAAATAAAATTAATAAAATACAAATGAAAGTCCTTTTGAAAAATTCGTAAAAATAATTGATAATAATGATTATAGTTACAAAAATATAGACATAGAAGAAGATTTAGAAATAATAAATGATTGAATAAGTACAAAAAAAAAATAGCTTATGAAAAATCAGAATCATCAAGTTCATAAAAAAGAACAAGTTATGAAACAAGTTCAATAGTTAATATAAACCAATATTACATAACAGGAACAATAAATAAAAAAGAATATTTAATACTCTTAAATACAGGACAAAAAGAAAATTATATAGCAAAATATCTAGTAAAAAATAAGGAAATAAAAATAGCATAATAACCCAGAAACCATTAACATATAATTTTGATGATCTAAAAGAATTTAAAATGCATATAAAAGAATTATTAGAAAAACAATATATACAAAAAAGTAATAGTAAACATAATAGCCCAGCATTTATACTAAATAAACATAATGAACAAAAAAGAGGAAAAAGTAGGATGGTTATTGATTATAGAAATTTAAATGCAAAAACAATGACTTATAATTACCCAATACCAAACAAGGTATTAAAAATAAGTCAAATACAAGGATATAATTATTTTAGTAAATTTGATTGTAAATCAGGATTTTACCATTTATAGTTAGAAGAAGAATCTAAGGAATTAATTGCATTTACAGTACCATGAGGATTTTATGAATGGAATGTACTACCATTTGGACATAAAAATGCACCAAGTAGATATCAACATTTTATAGATAGTTATTTTAAACAATTACCTAATTGTATAGTATACATAGATGATATACTATTATATACAAAAACTAAAGAAAAACATTTAAAATTATTAGAACAATTTACAGATATAATAGAAAAAATCAGGAATAAGTTTAAGTGAGAAGAAAGCAGAAATTATGAAAAATCAGATAGAATTTTTAGGAATACAAATAGATAAAAGTGGAGTCAAAATGCAACAACATATAGTCCAAAAAATAATAAATTCAAAAGAAGAATTAGATACAAAACAATAAATTACAATTATTTTTAGGATTAATAAACCAAGTAAGAGAATATATTCCAAAATTAGCAGAAAACTTAAAACCATTACAGAAAATATTAAAAAAGGATGTATAATATAGATATAATGAAAAAGACAAAAAAAAAGTACAGAAAATAAAATTACTTTGTAAAGAATTACCAAAATTACAATTTTCAAATGAAAATAAAAAATTTACATATGTAGTAGAAGCTGATGCTAGTAAATATAGTTATGTAGGAGTACTCAAATATAGGTATGAAAAAGAAAAATTAGCATCATTGTAGATATTATTCAGGAACGTTTAACGAAACAGAAATAAAATGGGAAATAAATAGAAAAGAATTTGTTCTTTATATAAATGTTTAATAGCATTTGAACCATATATCGTGTATAACAAGATTATTGTTAGAACAGATAATACACATGTATGATGGTGGCTAACAAGAAAAATACAAAACTCAGTTACGACAAAGGAAATTTGGAGACTAGTATTAAATATAATGAATTTTACATTTATAATTGAAGTAGTCAATACTAACAATAATATCATTGCAGATTACTTATCAAGACAAAGCTACTCAAACTGATTTACCAATAGAAGAGGCTGATGCCAAAGATACCCAAACTGACTTATTACTCCAAATGTTTAAACAAATAGAGTTATTACAAGAACGGGTTATTATACTAACTACTGAAGTTACAAATGTAAAAGTGCAAGTCGAGCACTATAAAAAACAAGATACTGTGAAGGAAGAGCACATAAAAAAACTAGACCTAGAAGGTGATGATGAGAAACACCTTAAAACTCAAATTACTGACGTGACTTCAATTACAGCTGCAGGTACATCTAAAGGGAAAAATATAGTCACTAAAAATAGACCTAAAATACCAAAGAAAAAGAATTATAACCTCAGCCAAATATTTTCAAAACCATATACACCAAATATACAAAATTTAGAAGCATTTGCACCTCCCCAAATAGATACATATTCTGAATCACTTAACCAAGAAAAATAGATATACAACTATTCTTCTCGTAATACATTGACAACATACATGCCTTACACACCTTATTAAATACCAAACCTATTCAAAGTGAAGAGCTAGCCGCACAACAAAAAGGATATATTACCCAGAAATGCCAAAATTACAATCAACTTATTACCTTACCAGGTACAAGCCCAAATTTTATTAAATCATATTACTATTATGGACTATTATCTACAGTTTACACAACTGATGGAGAAGAGTTAGTAGGAATCCCAGAAATACATAAAGAATTTAGGACTTATAAGAGAATTACCAACGGACAATTATTCTATGTTCGATTTTATTCCGCACCAGCAGAAATATTATTTGATGAAATTAAACAGACTATTAATGTGGTCAAAATGAGTATGACCAGAGATTATATTATTCCAAAAGAAATATGTGCACAGACCGAGATACCAAAAATGCAGATACCAGCATTTTACCGCAACAAAAGAGTTATTGGAATAAGCAACATATTATTAGAGTTACTTAATAATTATTCAAATAAAAAACCAGTTTGGATATATAATTCAAGGAATCAAGCATTGATTTATTCAACTTTCAAAGAAGTTAGAGACCATGACATGGAAGAACTTAGAAAATGGGGATTAACACTCCTCAAACTAGAAGAACAATCATTAACGAGATCTATCAGTAAGGGAATTATTTTAGAAGAAGCTATGAATCAATTTTGTGAAAAAGTTGGCCAAAAATACAAAGACCACATATGTAGCAGATGTAGGGACAATCGCAACTTTATTCCAGATGTGATGCTACACTGACAAAAATAGAGAAGATAACCAAAGCAGATACGGAAGAAAGAGATAAAAATAAAAGACATGTCAATAAAATAACATAACTTTACTTTACGTAAAGTTTATTGTATAAAGTTCTTAAAGTCTTTAGATAGAATAGGTTTTTGTAACACCCCGATTCGCTGAACCAGAATGCTACACGGTGCTCAGGACCCCGAGGGACCACAAGCTAACCCATGACTGATATCTATACCTGTAAACTGCATAATACCTCATAAAATATGTGGAAAAATGAACTGTAAGGCCATAAGGTTCAATACTGATACATATCTGAAAAAAATATGGTATAATAATACCAAAAAGAAACATAAATACTGAAGTCTGAACATCTAATCTGACATTTAGTCTGAAAGCCTCTAACTGAACTGAATAAGAAGTTGATGGGACATGTCCCCAACTAACTCCAACTACTGAAATAAACTGAAAAATGAAATAGAATCATCATGTCCTCGAAGGATGAGGACTCACGTCTAACTCTGACTGCTGATCCTGGAATCTACTGTTGATTTGGAGCCTATGCCTCTGAACCTATGGTGTAACATAAGAGAAAGCACTATAGCGCAAATGTGTCAGTACGTCTGAATGTGCTGAGTATATGAGTGAGGTAGGCTAAATGCAAAGGGTTATATGCATGAAAAATACTGACTGATATGAACGTTAGAGTACAAACATGCATACGAATTGTAACTGAACTAATAGAGATACTGACTACTGAGTCTGAATACTGACAACATGAGTGTACTGATAATGAGATTCTGAAAGACTGAGTTTACTAATATTGATATGTAAATCACTAATAAGTGACGGATCTGATACTATATTACTAAATACTAAGAGACTCATATTGCATTACTAATAAATGAATGATTGTTTCTGACAGTTCGAATTATGAAAAACTGGTCTGATTGATTGTATCTGAAAGTCCTGAAGCTGAATACTGATAGCATGAGTTCTGATAACTGTTGTGATTGATAGCATAAGTGACTATATCTGACAGTCCATAAATCTGAAGAAAACTATTTGAGTTCTATTCTATTTCTGAGTTGACTGTATCTGACAGCCCTGATATACTGAAATCTGAAGAGCTATCTGAGTTCTTTACTAAGACTGGGTAGCTATAGCTGACAGTCCTAAAATCTATAACTGAAACTGTGGGAAGTAGTTATCTAACCGACATGCCCCAAATACGCTATAATAGCTAAGCTGGGGTCCA
>NW_025875398.1:0-1194 GCF_002878395.1 Capsicum annuum
TTCCTTGTTGAAAGTCCAAGGTTGTTCCCCATTTAGCCAATGCATCAGTGTTGACACTTATTTTTTGCCCTCCACGACTAAGGTTGAATTCGAGTTTCTTCGATTTTAAATAAAATCACAATATTTATTTTATTTTAAAAAAAAATTCAAAGTATTTATCTGGGTGATTCTGTCATTTTTAGTAACGATTATATGTTTCTTATCCACTCATACAAAATTATATGATTTTGTTATTTAAATAACTATTTGATGAAAAATTGAATTTTAATTTAGGGTTATCTCAAAAATTGATTTAAATGGTTAAAATTTTAATTTAAAAATAATTTAGCCTCAAAATAATTTATTTTAAAAATAAAATAAAATAAAAATATTTATTTGATCTTATTAAATCAAGAAACTCGGGATTAAAGTAATTGTTAATTTATTTTGAATTTTAATTCAATTTAGTCAATTAATTGAATATGGCCACAATCGAAATTAATTAGCTTAAAATTTGGATACAATTGATAAATTAATTTTTGATTTGGCTAGATTTTAAATTAAATTAGCTAAATTAAAAATACCCATTACCACAATAACCTAACCCCAAACCTCTTCCCCTTTTTCTCCCTTAACTAGAGGAGCATAACTCGTGTTAGCACGGACCCAACATTAAGATATTTATTTATCTTTTCAATCTTTATATATTTAAATAAATTTTTTTATAAAAGGATTGCATGTGTTTTCTAGGATTCATCCATAGCATGAGTTCAACATATGTTATTTTAATATGTATTTAGATAATTTAAGTTGTTAACTATTGTAATTTATAATATTTTTAATGTAATTTTCAAATTAATAGACGTTACTTTTTTTGTCCAAATTTTTGTGGCATTGATAGTCAATCACATTTTAAAAATAATTTAAGTTTTCAATTATTGTGATTTATAATACTTTTCTTCTATTTCAATTTTAGTGACACTAATATAATTTTAAGAGTCGACCAAATATTTATATCTTTTAAATATTTTAAGTTGTTAATTATTGTGATTTCTAGTATTTTGCATGTAATTTTTTTGAAATATATAACATATTAAATTATTTTTAGATATTTTAAGTTGTTAACTATCGTAATTTATAATACTTTTTATGTAATTTTTGAATAATATATGCTACTCTCCTTGTCCATGTCGACGATAGCCAATTATATTTTTT
>NW_025875399.1:0-6225 GCF_002878395.1 Capsicum annuum
CCCCTATTTCAGCAATAAAAAAATTCAATTAAAAACTTAGTCGTGGCTTGCGGCACTTGGCTGTCCCGACGCCTTCTCCAGTGTTCATTCCCTTCATTTTGTTTCAGATTGTTGGTACTTGCCCCTGATTTGTCGTGTCATTGACCCAAACTCGGATTATGATGAGTGACTCTGAAATAAATATAACATCTCTGCTTTGTCATGCTTCATGAATAAACCCTTTAAATCTTGGTATTTTCATGAGTTGCCAGACTTGTCTGTTGACAAAACTTTCTGCATACCCCTTTTTGGCTCACAATCATGTCTCTTTCATGCGCTGTCCTTTCTGTCTTGCTTTGTGTAATTGAAGAAGTTGGTAGCCAGTTTTGAAATCTTTTCTCACTTGTTTTGACGTGGACTTGACTCAGAAACAAGAGAAAAAATGACAACAACTTTTGTTTTATTTGGATAACTGACTCAAGAAAATAAAAATAAAGATAAAGAGAAGAAAGACAAGACAATAAAAGTCCCCATTTGAAACAAAGAAATGAAAATTTTATCTAAAATGTCAATCAACTCTAATGATTATGCCATGCATTTGGATTAAGCTGCCTAATCATTTCATCCAAACCTTCTACCAATTGTTGTTGAGGTAATGACCCTGAAATTGAGTTACTTTCTTGGGTCAATTGCATTTAGAGACCTCATTCGGCTAGCGGCACCTTGAAAGGTTTTAGACAACAAGTCTTTCTTATTTTATTTTCCTCAGCTCATGATTGCCTTATGATGTTTATAAGGGTTTTTCACTAATGAGACTCTGATTTTCATTTGTCTCAACTCACCATCGCCTTACAGTGCCCGTGAGGGTTTTCACTGATAAAACTCTCTCATTTTATTTCTCTCAACTCACCATTCATCTCACGGTGCCCATGAGGGTTTTCACCAATAAGATTTTCTCATTTTTACTTCTCTCCTAATTTCTTATGTTGAGGAAGACAAGCAGTTCCCAAAATGCGTCATCACATCCATTGCATGCTTAGCCCTAAATTCTCAAAGATTGATCTGAAGGTCTTTCTTTAGTTGTAACTTGGCTTTTGAATAAGGTTAGAAAGAAAGGATGACATGGGGTCCAAACGACACTTGAAGTGGGGTGGGACTTACAACTTTTGGAATCGACTCAAATAATGAGGATTGACTCATGCCCCAGTTTCTTTTGACTGGACAATTCTAAATTATTTATTTGGTTGGACCGAGCCCAGAGTAGGGCAGCCTACGTATCTCACCCTCGAGAGAGGAGAATCAGGCCACACGTAGTTCTGGCAGCTTATTTTGCATGATTTAGACTTTTGATTCTTTTTCATTTATTGATATTCTTTTCTCTTTGGATTTTTTCAAACTCTATTTGTCTTGACACTTTTCTTTTCTTTTTCTTTTTGGGCATATTTTCTTTTTCTTCTCTTTTTTTTTTGAACTTTTTCTAACTCTATTGGTTTGCTCAACATTTTTCTTTTGAGCTTTGCTGACTCTATCTTGAGTCCAAAAGAGGAGTATGAAAGAAAATAGGACTAAATCTCAAATGGGGTAAACAAAGGATGACACGATATTTGGATAGTAGAATGAAATGCCTTCGTCATATCAATCCTTGAAAATACAAGTACATATCATACAATGTGAAAGTGAGAGATGAAGATCAATTGTGAGATTTTTTAAGCATTAACTTTAACTGAGTTTGTGAGTCACTACTCTTGCACTTTGTTTAACATATCACTCCACTTTTGTTGTACAATCCTCACATTGAATGGCTCATGCTTTTGTGGAGTTGATTTTTCTGTCCCTCGGTATCGCACACCCGCTATTTGATCTAATTGAGCCATGTTTTTAATTGATGATCAAGTTATTCTTGTGATTCTCAAAATAATTGCCTTAATTTTCAAAGAAGGCTTGAACTTGTCACCAAATGTCTCAGCACACTACCTATTTTCTCAGATGCTCTCTTTTTCTAACTTTAACCCTCTGATTCAATGTTCATGCTTAAATTAAATTTTAAGATCAGGCTGAAAATTCCGCTAGTATGTCATATCACTAGAATTAACCTAAAATGTTCTATGTAAAGAAAACAAACAAACAACACATTTAAAACACAAAGGAAATAGGGACACTTCATTTAATTAAAATAAAAGATAGAAGGGTTTGAACATAATAACAAATAGACAAAACAAGATAGATCCTGAACTACAACCCTGGAATAATTCGGATAACAGAAAATAAAACAAAACAAACTATCAGACCTCTTCCTAGTAGGGAGAGGGGTGACTTCTCAATTGCTCAGCCTGACATCTTAGCCACTGGTTTGTATATCAGCATGACTAGAGTTTTTCTCACCATCAATTTTTGGAACCATAATCAATTTGTCTTGAATCATCTTTTCAATTTCTCTTTTCAAAGCACGACAATCTTTAATACTGTGATCCTGAATATCAGAATGATATGCACATCCTACATTAGGATCAAAACTTCTTGAATTCGGGTCAAGAGTGTACCCAAGGAGAGGAGTGATCATGCCTCGCTGTGCCAATCTCTGAAATAAACTGACATACGACTCTCAAATTAGTGTGAAACTATCCCTCAATTTTTGCTTCATTTCCTAGAAGGGCTTTGGTATGTTTGTGGAATTGAAGGATGACTTTGAAGATTTGGTGCGCGCTATTGTGGGTAAGAAAGGAGTTAAACATATGGTTGTGTGTAATATACTAGATATGGAGGTCGGGAAACAGATTATATTGGATTTTGAGAGTGATTATGGAGAGCTTGGGTATGAACTTGGGCTTAAGACTGATGACAACGACGATGTCGTCTTCTTGGATGTCCCCATTCTCCAACTACAATAGCAGTGTCATCTTTCTCATTCTTCTTCCCTCCAGGTTCCCTCAATTGATTGCAATATTGTCCCAAATGTTTCACGAATTTCTCATGCCCATCTTGCTCCTCAAATTTCAATATCTCAAAGATTGTAGAAAGGTTAGCACTTGAAGGCATGCCCCAGTCTTTATATGAAACATCTTCTTTACCCGTAGGTCCTAGAGAATTTTTCGTAGCATTTTCTGCACTCTTCATGTTTTCAACCATTTTCTCCGACTCTTCTGGCACACTAGACTTCTTGTTAAGAAATTTTGGTGGTTCAGTTAACTAAAAACAGGCTCAAGAGTATAACAATGATCACCAAAAGTATTGAATATAAGCTCACTAGCAGCATGGGGACGCACAACCGTTGGGCGAGCCAGTGTGGAAGTCCCAATAGAGAATTGAGTAACAAGATCGCAGACGACATGTGGTGTTGTGAATGTAGCAGGCTTATGCTGAGGAGCTAGAGGAAAAGTGGTGGAAGTATTGAGATGCTTTTGGCTTGGAATGAATTCTGAGTCATGTTGCGGTGCATCAACAACAGTAGAAAACTGACTTTGAGATTTTGGTGGAAAACTCGAAGTATTTGTAGGATCAATAAAGGGAAATGGAGGAAGAGGCAACCCACTGGCCCAAGCTCAATACATTTCTGTCATTTGTTATCTTAGCCTCCTAATCTCTTGCTTCAAACTCTCATTATCCTGATTCTTTGTTTGATCCATGATGTCACTCTCTATATCTTGGTTGGACACAACTAACCCTTTGGATTTGGTGTGATGTGAAGGACTAGCCAGAATGCCACAAACCAACCACCTTAAACTGTCTCAATAAAAAGACAAATGTGTTGGAGTTCAACACTTTTTCAAAACCTCTTTTTCTATCTTTTTTTTCTTTTTTTTTTTGAAAATATCATCGAACCCAAGAAGGGCGCCTACGTATCTCACTCTCGAGAGAGGAGAATCAGGTGTGCGTAGTTCGTGAAATCTTGCCAAAATGACCAATTAAACTCTTTTTCCTTTTCTTCTTTTACTCTTTTTTTTTAAACTTTGAGAAGAGAAAATAACAAATTGTCAAAAGAATTGACGAAAATCTTTTTGAATTTTTCAACTTTAACATCTCTATACAATATAAAACCTGTGATTACCAAAGAAAAATCTTTTTGATTTTCGATTTTGAATTTCATATGAAAGTGAAACTTGAAACTATTAAAGGAAAATCTTTTTTGTAGTTTTCTCTTGAAGATGTATACGAAACACCTACTCTAAATGAAGAGTGAATAAATTTTATTTTTTTTAAAATAAAATCCCCGAACCAACAATAGGTTGCCTACGTATCTCACATCCCGAAAGAGGAGAATCAGCGGTGCGTAGTTCGTCCAGATTGGACAATTAACGATTAACTAATAAATTGACCCAACTTAAGAGACACAACCAAAAACAAACGAATAAAAACTTTTTGGATTTTCAACTAGACACTTCAACTAAGACTGACACCACCAATTATGAAGAAAAAATTTTTTGGTATTTTTGCTTTTGAAAAATAAGTAAAAAAGGCAAACAAAACCCTCTTTTTTTTTCTTTTTTTTTGGTTGAACTTATGGTACTTTGAGAAGATAAATGCAAAACGTAAAAAAATCTTCTTGAGTTTTTGGATCGTGAAGAACAAAATCCATAAAGAACTCTAAAATAAACTACGACACTCCTTTTGATTCATTCTTTTTGACTCTCTTTTCTATTTTCTTTTTTTTCTTTTTTTTTTTGCTTTTTCATTTTTGCCTAGCACCTTACTCCTAACAAATGTTTTTTTTTTCAAATCAGACCGTCAAATGACCACGTTAACCTTAAAGATGCAACAGTTAGCACATAGGGATGCTTAAGAGGTGAGTCTCCTACCAAGGGCCATGTGGGTCCCGCTAGGTCTCAGTATAATGCACATAAGCATGACCTAAAGGCTGACCTACGTTGTGGTTCACTAACAACGCTGTTCGGGGGAGCATATGGTTGATAGTGGTTGTTTTTCTTTCCACCTACTCCATAACACCGACGGCTCCCCCCTAAAATAAGGGTGACTCAACTAGAGGTCGTGTACAAAACGAGTACTACGGACTTGTTGCAGAAAGAAGGCCTGGGGGTAGACACATGATGCCAGATATAAAAGCGGTAACACATAAATAAAAACTGTAAACAAAGGGCATAGAAACGCACAACAGTGATAACAATAACACAAACAATAATCACAAACAATGTTTATACACTCATAATGCCAAACAAAGCTGATACGACTCAAAAAAAATAAGCTCGAATTCTGAAAAGTCCCCAACAGAGTCTCCAGGGCTGTCACACCCCTTTTTTCGTACTCCAAAAAAGATTTCATTTAAGTTCGAAAGGATTTTTATTATTAAGTGACAAAAGAAGACGATTTTTGCTTTGAAAAAAGGATTATTTTTTCATTCAAACTCAGAGTCGCCACTTGGCATAATCTGGTGTGCCAAGTCACCTTCGGAAAATCCTTTTCGAAATGATTTGACTCTTAAAAAGACTGGTGTGCGAACAGAGATTCCCGCTAAGAAATTCTGTTGACCGAGGGGAAGGTGTTGGGCACCCCTCGATCCCATGGTTTGACCACAGTCGCTTGGTGGAGTGTATTGGCTATTTTGGCATTACGAATGTATAAACCATACAAAAACAAATAAAACAATCAAACCAACAAACCAAACAAAACGAACAAAAGTATAGTGTTCAGTCCAATTATACAATCCCAAAATAAATAAAAATGCGAAAATGAATACTATCTAGCCTATACTAATCCTAACTATGCTCCCAGGTTTTACCCGATGCCTCGAGCCTTGATCACAAGCATCCTCCGAGTACAAGATACCTCGGGGCATTCCCCGGTGAATAAATAAATAACGCCTCGGGGCATTCCCCGATTAAATGAATACATTTCTCAACCTTGTGCGCTAAAAAATAGAAAGAACCAATCACCAAATATTCACACATTCAACAAATCACCAAGAGTCCTAAATTTTGCCTACCCAAAACCTATTTTTCCTATTCATTCCAACATATCATAATTCTATCGCGTTCCAACAAGATTCATGCGTGTTTCGAATTTAACAAAAAAAACTACAATAAATCAAAATTGATCCTATTCAACCATTTTTATCAAGTTTCCAACTCTCACCCCCAACTTCATTTTTAACCACATGATTTAACCAATTTTGATGAAGAATCAACAAGTGGATATCAACAAACATTCACGGTGGTCCAAAATATATCAATATCAACAAACAAGAATTCACACATAATGAATTTAACAAGTAAAATATCAAATAATTAGAAATTG
>NW_025875400.1:0-1475 GCF_002878395.1 Capsicum annuum
ATCTGTTTAAATTGTGGGCACTTATGCTGGATTCATAATCGGGGTCCTATCCATTGTTGGAAAAACAGAAGTGTACCCAGATGACAAATATGAATAAAAATCATAATTTTATTTACCAAAGTAACCTATGAAGTAATGCCAAAGTGGAAAGTGGTGTAGTAAACAAAATTTGACCTAAGAAATTGGTCAGATCGCAGCAGTAGCGCTGTACCACCACCACTACCAACAACAACAACAAATGGCCGACAAGAAGAAGATAAAGCAGAAGATGATGAATAAAGCAGCAGAAACAGAAAAATTAACAACAAAAATCGCTAAGAGAGAGAAAACCATAATAGATAAGAAGAGAGAGAAAGGTGCCCTTTTTTCCCTCTGTTTCTCTTTATTTTAAGTATACATTGGGATCAAAGTATAAATTTAAAAACTTGTGGGTTATTTTAAAACTTTTCCAAATTTTTTAATACATAATAAAGTAATTGTCACCTCCAACTAATAATTAAGACTTGTGTCACCTACACCTCATTTTAAAACTCTTTTGTCACCTGTTGCCCAAACCCCCTCTCTTTGTCTAAACTTTTGTGGTATTGATAGTCAATTATATTTATAAAATAATTTAAGTTTTTAATGATAGTGATTTATAATCCCTTTTTTTCTATTTCAATTTAGATGACACTGATATAATTTTGAGAGTTCTCAAGTATTTATAACTTTTAAATTTTCTTAGTTATTAGTTATTGTGATTTATAGTATTTTTTTTATGTATTTACTTGGTCTCAATTAATGTTGCACAAATAAAAATTTAGATAATAAATCATTTTTTAATATATTTTTAGATATTTAAGTTGTTAGCTATTGTAATTTATAATTCTTTTTTGGCACTGTAATTTACTATTTCAAGCCGTTAATTATTGTAATTTATAATACTCTCTCCTTGTCCAAACTTTTATGGAGTTGATAGTCAATTATATTTTAAAAATAATTTAAGTTTTTTATTATTATACTTTATAATACTTTTTCTTCTATTCCAATTTAAGTGACACTAATATAATTTTGAGAGATAATCAAATATCATGATTAAAGTAGCGAAACAGAAATGTCTTAAATGACTCATAATAACTAATTACAAGTGATATAGCTAACTTTCTAGAAAAAATACTTGTGAAAAAGATTTAAGTGAGTCTCATATAAGACGTCAAACTAATATGATACATTAAGAAATAATTTATTATTTTATATTTATTTTAAATTTTTATTAAATATTATTAATTTTTTAATACTTAAATAATTTATAATAATTAATTAGGATAATATAATAAAATTACATTTTAAGTTGCCGAAACAGAGATGTCATAAATGAATATTTTTATTTTTCATACTAAATACTATTAATTTTCTAGTACGTAAATGACTTATAATAATTAATTAGGGTTAATATAACACTAATTTCAACTGGCTCTAGGACAGCGTAATTCTCT
>NW_025875401.1:0-2363 GCF_002878395.1 Capsicum annuum
TATCAAAATAATACAACTAAACTTTACCTTTACACAAAAAAAATTGTCAAAACAGAGATATAAAAATAATATAATTAAACCTAACATTTACCTAAAAAAGTTCCTCAAAGCCAACCGACATTTGTCTACCACCTGTAAATTTATCTACGACCTGTAAACTACTACAAAATAATACAATAGTGACCACAAAGCTTAAGTAAATCGATTTTTTCTCTAGTTTAACGTGCATCTCAATATTTATAGAAGTATTTCTTTAGTATAGTCCTATTTTAGGAGTATTTTTCTATCCTATTTTAGAAGTATTTTTCTAATTGATCACTACAAAGAAAAATATTAATTGATTTTCCTTCCATATATTTTAAGAGTCTAGTTAATATAATAAAAATAATTAAATACTCCCTCCGTTTCATAATAAATGAATTGTTCAATTTTGACACACAGATTAAGGAAAAAACATTAAAGATATAAATTTAACACAACTTTTTATTTTTACCCCCATAAAAAAAACTGACTTTGTAATACCTTTTCAAAAGTTAATTGGTTGTCAAATCATAAGGGTAAATTTGAAAAAAAATTCAATGATTCACTTATTTTGAAACACCAATAAATACCCCAACAATTCACTTATTCCGAAACAGAGGGAGTAATAAATTAAAAAATAGCGAAAAGATAGTTTTGTCTAAAGAAGGTCTTTTAATGAAGGACAAAAAGTTCAAATCATTTTTCTAAGGGGCTTTACAGTTTTAATATTATATATATATATATATATATATATATATATACACGCACATGTTGAATTCCATTATGTTAATAAAAACAGTGAAGAAGTTGAGGGTTAGAAAATTAAACATCCATCAATTTAGACATGCAATCAAATCAAGTTAGATGAACATCAGTCATATTTTTTCAATAAGTAAATTGATTTTTTTTTTCTAGTTCAACGTGCATCTCAATATTTATAGAAGTATTTCCTTAATAGTGTCCTATTTTAAGAGTATTTTTCTATCCAATTTTAGGAGTATTTTCTAATTGATTAGTACAAAGGAAAATATTGATTGATTCTCCTTTCATATATTTTAGGAGTCTCATATATTTTAGGAGTCTAGTAAATATAATAAAAATAATTAAATAATAAATTAAATAAAATAATGAAAAGACAATTTTGTCTAAAGGAGTTTTAATGAAGGACAAAAAGTTCAAATCACTTTTCTAAGGGTTTTCACACTTTTAATATATTATAGATATAGATATAGATTGTAGATATGAATTTGTTATACGATAATTTTTATATTATTTATTTCATCTTCTATTCTACATTATCATACAGAATTTCTCATAATTTATACATGTATCAGTTATTCGGATTTTTAAACTGCAAACCAAACACCATATCGGTGTTGAATTTTATACATTGCACAAGAATACTACAAACATGATCAAAGGTAGAGCTAGCGGGGGTTCGGACGAACCCCCTTCGATGGAAAATTATATTATTAATATATGATTAAAATAATTTTTAGGTATATATTGTAGATGTTGAGCCCCCTTCGGTAATTTTTTTTTCCAGATTTTAAACCTCCTAAGCAGAAATTCTATCTCCGTCTCTGAACATGATACTTTCTTTCTTAACAAATCATTTAATTTCTACTTTTTATATGACATTTTTAAGATTCACGAGGCTAAAAGACATTTTGGTACTTATGCATATCTTTAGTTTATGATTAGAAGATCCAAAAGTCTTTTCTACCTTCTTAGTTTCGAGTCCATCTTTAATTTATGATTATAAGATGCAAAAGTCTTTTCTACCTTCTTAGTTTTGAGTCAATATTTAGTTTATGATTGTAAAATTCAAAAATCTTTTTTACCTTCTTAATTTCGAGTCAAAAATAGATTTTAAAAAAATTAAAACAAAGAGAGTATTACTCATAAAAAATTCAACACATAAATAACTTACCTCTTGACTTAACTACCAAACCACCCTTGATTCACAAGAAAATAGAGTATTAATTTGACTTCATTTACTTACATGAATGAAATTGAATTAATTACAATATTTATTATAAATTATAAGATTTCAAATCATGGGGGTGTGTCTTGTGACATTATTTTGTGATTTTCTTAGATGGGGGTCCTAGATCACATGTTCAAGAAATGTCATGCCACATAAATACAAATATGAAAAAGCAATCAAATGCGATTAAAACGACAAAAAAAATATTTCTTCATTTTAATTATTTGATAGCCTCAAATAATTATATATTATAGCCTTTCTTTGACTTACCACAGTTTGTTTTTGTCCCCTGCATGAGACAAATTCTCCACATATTCATTATACATTTTTTTGTACCAACTCCATTTTTTTT
>NW_025875402.1:0-1589 GCF_002878395.1 Capsicum annuum
CCTCAATGCCTTATTGATTAACTGATCTTTCTGAATAGAACCGCGTCTAACGGAACCTCAACGTCGAACCTCAATAGCACTTGTTTTCGTTGATAATAAAGAAATTCGGGACTGAAATCTTCAAACGGAGAACCTCGACGATGAACCAACTCGGTACCAAAATCCAAACTCGGAGTCGGATTCAAAACGCAGAAAAACCCAAAATTTCAAGCTAGATGAGATAAGATGTGGATTCAAACAGAATTTTGGATTGAATTTTAAGAAGAAGGGAGACATTGGCACGTTTTTCCGATGGACCCGTGGCTGGTACTCCTCGAACGATGCCGTAATCAACTTAAACAGGCAGAGTTAAGCTAGCTTAGTAGCTAGTTTTGGATTTTCGACGTCAAGAGGGAAGAATTACGGGTCAAAGGTACCTTAATCCAATGAACAGTGACTGATTCCGGCGAAACAGTCGCCGGAAAACTCAAGGTCAGACGAATTTTGTTCACCTCTCCTCAGGCTCCCTCCATCTTGATTGGTTTTAGATCGGCTTTTCTCTCTCTCTCTCTATTCTCTCTCTCGCTATTTTCACTATTTTGCTCCCATTCCCGTGTGCGTGTGTGTGCTTCAGCGTGTGTAGTGTGTTTCCCGCTAACCCTCTCCTTTTCCGGTGAGGTTTTTGTATATATGATCAATTGAGAAATAATGAGTGTTATTGGTTGTGTGTGGGTATTCTGTGTGTATGTGTGTGTGTTCTTAATTGTCCAAATGGGGAATTTCAGTGAGTGTCTTTTATGAGGATGTGAGGAGTGTGTGTGAATCGTGAAGAAGAAAAGGAAAAAAAGATGGAATTCTGTGGAAAAAAATGGATCCCTAATGATTTCCTTTTTTGTTGTATATATGCCTATGGAATTATGTGGTTGTAGAGTAGGGTAAGTGGGGTAGTGAGGTGGGGGTAGGGGTAGGGGTAGGGTGTGATGTGGTTTATTTTGATTGGGTAGGTTGTTAGGATAAGATAAAATTAGTTGGGGAATTGTTATTTTTGTCATTTTGTGGAGGTATTATCACACGGGTGAGGATACACGGTAGGATAAGGTAAAAATGGGTAAAAATGATATCGGGGAGGGACGAAATTAGGTGTCTACATCATGCCCCCTTTGAATGTAAACATGAAGTATTTTCAGACAAAGAAGTAGACAGCGAGACCAAATTTTGACCCGTCCATTATTCAAAGAAAGAAACAGAATGAAGAAGGACAACCGGGTCTTAACTTAAGACATCCTACCTACCCAAGTTATGAGAGAATCAAGTCACGGGTATTTCAAAGGATTGGAAGAGAAGTGGACTATACCGAGTTGGAGAGTCGAGTGAGGTTCCATCAAGGTTCCGGTCCGCGGCTCTGTCATTACATCAGAAAATGAAAATTACAAGTTAAAACATAAATGAAATTACAAAATCCTATCTATACAGCTTCTGTTGCTCTTGACTCGACTTTTATCACCCTATTCTTCAGGCGGGCTCCTGACTTGCAATTTCTCCCAACTTGTTGCTTGGCTTTCAATTGCTTCGCTTTGTTGCTTGGCTTTTTGTTTCTTCACCCTATTCTC
>NW_025875403.1:0-1392 GCF_002878395.1 Capsicum annuum
TGTGTGCAGGAAATTTTCCTGCACACAAACTACTGAGGCCAGCCGAATTTTTGGGTCAAATTCGAATGACTATAACTACCTTAATATAATGAAATAGGAGAGCTGCAACCTATGAAAAGAAATATGTTTGAGTTTTCTTTCCAATGCAATTGGTTTCATCCAAATCCAACGTCTGAGTAAGGAGTTATTCTCGTTTTACTTCGGCCTATCAAAACAGATTTTTAGGGTCAAATTAAAATGGCCATAACTCCTTGTACAGGACGAACTGGGTGGCCTACTTTATATGAAATGAAATCCCTTTGAATTATCCTTCCAACTATACCAATTTTACCCAAATCCGATATCGGAGCAAAGAGTTATGGTCGATCTACTTTAGCTTAACAAAATAGTCTAGCAAAGGACAGATTTGACATTATTTAAATTTTAAAGGCATTTTGGTCATTTCCTATCATATTATGGATGGGAATATGTGTATATATAAATGTATATGAGTTCAAAAACTCATTTTCATCATCAATCATTGAGAAAGAACAACCCCTAGCCAAATTTGACCTTTAAATTACTTTTGATTCAACCGTAGAAATTCCAAAGTAATCTGATAACTGCGTTTGTCATATCGAGAGCTTCGAACGGCTCCTATTATTTGTGAAAACAGGATTGCATAATCAAGAGGTGAATTCTAAGGTATGAATATTGTTTTCCTTTATTCTTTTCCATAGGTATATGTGTGATAGAGGATTATATGTATTGGTTGTTATTGAAAGGTGATGGAAATAGGGTTATGGACTATTTTGCATGGTTTGGTTGTATAGAATTGTGGAAGGTGGATATGGTAATTGAGTTATGGAAGGTGGATATGGTGATATACTATTGAATTGATGATTATTTATGTCTATGGCTCAATTTTGTTTAATGGATTGGTTGGAAGGATAAATAAATCCAAACTTGATATTGGAGGATGTTGTATGAATATGCATGGCATGTAAATGTAATTGGAGTATAAGAGGGTTAAAATGACACCCTTGATGGTGTAATTAAGGCTTACTAGTTAGCCACTAGTTTGGTGAATTCAAATAATTGAATTGTGACGTTTGGTTGCTAATACTAGATTGCTATATATGTTCATTGTAGATAAGTAATCCGAAAAGATGGGAAGTCCATTTGGGACTAGTATTGAAGGTTGATAGTCAGGTATGTAAAGCATACTCTATACCATATCTTTGGCATAAAAGTGAACAATTGTTCTATTAAGAAAGTTTCCAAAGTTATTCAATAACATGTGATCCATAATGGTTTTGTATGATGTCATACGTTACCAATGAACTTGTTTCCACCCTATAAGATGTCAAGACATTCGAATACTTGTTTTTTCCAAATTTTACATGTTTATTG
>NW_025875404.1:0-11057 GCF_002878395.1 Capsicum annuum
TTTAGCTTTTTTAGATGTTTGGTAAAATTAAAAAGAGTTTTAAAAAAAATTAAAAGTGAATTAAAAAAAGCAAAAATTGAGAAGCTGGATACCCTTAGCTTTTTACTTTTTAGATTAAAATTTTTTAGATTTGACCAAAACATTTACTTTTTTATATTTTCTTCTAATTTAAATATACCTTTAACTTTTTTAACCTTTTTTTTTTTTTCTTTTTTTTTTTCTTTCTGCGATTTTTTTTCATCTTTTCCCTCCATTTTTCTCTTCATCTTTCTCCTTTATTTTCAGAGAATTCATCATTACATAAGAAAACACTCAAAAAATTTTATCGTTAAATCAAGTGGTAAGTTCTTCTCTATCCATTCATATAGAATCTCTGCATGTTATTTAAATTTTAAAAATTGATTCTTTTTAATAGTTTGTTTATTCCTAAAAATTTTATGTTGTTTACAAGCTTGCAATATTACAGTATAATACTATATTTATATAAAAAATATTTTAAATTTTTTAATTTTTAATATTTAAAAATAAAAAACTAACTTATATTTATAAATTGAGCTGCCATAATCACTGTATGTTGAAAGTGTATTTAAATAAAAATTATTTTTGAAGTATTAGAATTAAAAATCATAAATAATTCACGTTATTATGTATTAACAACTTTAAGGGTATTTAAGTAATTTTAACAACAAAAAAGTGATTGACAACACTTGTTTACCAAATACATCAACAATTTTATTTTAGTTTCAGCACTTCTATCCAAACACTTATCTGCTTAATTTAAAAGCACTTATTTTAAGCTTTTAATCTCGCTAAAAATTAATTTTTTTAATCCTATCCAAACGGAGTTATAATTTTCCTGGGTATTATTAAAGTTTCATTGAGATTTCAGACGAAAAAAAACTTCAAAAACTGAGCAAAGAAGATAAAGAATGATAAAACATATGGTGCTCTTGTACATTTTTATGTTTGGCAGTATCAAAATGGAAAAGCATTGATACATGTGATATAATGCTACTATACACAGACTGAAGAGTATGAAAGGGAGCTGATGAAGTTCTTCGTTAGTTTTTAGGAAAAAAAAATACAGATCGTAGTTTTTTTCGTTTGCTTACATCTCAAATCCATGGATCTTGATTCTCCACCCCATCAAGACCCTGTAACTCCCTCTTATGTACAGAAACTTAAGAATAATTCTATCCTTCCACTTGTGTCTTCTTCCTCGAGACACTCTGTTTCCGACCTGACTGACGAAATCACGCCGGCGGTCTCCAACACAAATTTTATTCCCATTTCAGCAGCTGACAAATCCAGATTATACAATCCATGGCAACAATCGGTGATTATTAAAGTTATGGGTAGAAAAATTGGTCACCAAATTCTGGGGGAAAACTTCATGAAATTTGGAAGATTTCAGAACAGTTTACTCTTATGGATTTGGGTTATGAATTTTTCTTGGTCAAATTTAACGATGAGCAAAATTTCCGGCATGCCCTTCATGATGGTCCTCGATTTGTGTAAGGGAATTTCATCTCAGTTCAAAAATGGGAACCAAAATTTATAGCTTCCCAGGCTCGCATAGCGCATTCTGCCATTTGGGATCGGCTCCCAGAGTTGCATACGGAGTTCTACGATCTTGAGATTCTTACAATGGTTGACAACAAAATAGGAACGTTGTTGAAAATTGATAACTGCACCTTCTTCGTCACGAGGTCGGTATGCTCGTCTTTGCATTCAAGTGCCGCTAGATGAACCCCTGCTGCACCACCTTTTCCTGGGAACTCATAAACAAAAGATTTTATATGAGGCATCTTCTATGCTTTGTACAAATTGTGGCAGATTGGGACACACATCCCAATGCCTTTTTTTGAGTCGATTGAAGATGGGCATGTCGGAGAGTCCACCACTAACGGAAGGTCACCGGCACGGAGAGCCAGAAGTACTTCCGAAATGCAGTGGTGATGCAGGTAGGGATGATAATGGTGAGGAAATGGATGGCTGGCAGATTGTGAATTTTTCGAGAAGACCGGCGAGACGTTCGCCGGAAAAGAGTAGACCAACAGTGGCGGTATCATACAAGGTTTCTACACAAAAAATATCCACTGGTCCAGTTGATGCGGCGCTGGTGGGCCCAGGTAAGTGCCATACAACTATGTCTTTCAATTTTAAAATTTCTACTGTTACTTCTACTCATATTTATTTTGGAATAAGCATAATAGGTGGGGCCAACAATAACCTAGTGGGGCCCGTTCATGACGGCTCACCCAACTTTTTGAGTCCTATAATAAAATTATGCAAACGTATAGAGATGTGGATGTTTCCACTGGATTTAAATTCTGCTTTCTCCGAGTTAAATGAAAAAGTTACTAAGTAGGAATTGCCTCTTAAAATATCCGACACCTACGTGGATGCCATGCAACATTTTACCCCGCGCATGCTACGTTAAATCGTGGCGAATTTAAAATTTAAGAATTGTGAGTGATTAAAAAATTTTAAAAAGAAAATCAGCTCAACAAGGTTTGAGCACCCCCAGGAACTCCTTTTAACGAAGTATCTTAAGATCAACCTAAATGTCAGTGCAGCCAACTAACTTTTTATTATAGTGGGTGCTTTTATATATTGTATATCTATTTTTATACATTTTCTATGTAATTATATTTATTTCGTATCGAATTTAGTGGGTGTCGGAATATCCAAAATAGAAAGTAGTTCCGCCCCTGACGTTAAAGCCTTCATCCAAATCTACTACCGATATTAACTTGTACAATGATTGCAGTCCTTGTGAAAATACCAACTTGTTAAGTTCTCCTTTATTACCTTCTCCTATTCATCCCGCTAATACTCATTTCACTTTGGAAAATCAGCCTGCTCCGTCCGTTATTATAAATTATGACTCTTCATCCCAATTGCCCGTTGAGAACTCTGCATATCCATCATGCACCCCATTACCCTGTTCAGAAACTTTTCCTAAGCAACTTTCCTCAAATGGAGCAGAATTTGAACGAGCTCCCATATCTGATTTACTCATCCTCTGCTCCGAACCTGGAGCAACCACCCCAGTCGTGGCTGGAAGTAGCCCTGATCGGGTATGTGCTAACCTTTACCCTTTAAGTGAATGGCCGAGAGTGTCTGGTGCTAATTCAGAACCCTGCCTATCCCACTAACATTATTATGGAAGGGATGACCATTGGTTTGGAGGTTTTCAACAACCCCTCGGGAACAAGCTCGGGAGTTCAAGCTCTTCCTTTCTATTCGGAGCAGCATCCGAGGCACGAGGGGGCCCCGTGGATTCAACCCCATGTGACGGTTGTTCCCACAGAGCCACTGCAGGGTCTCGAGCTCCAGATGCACGCCCTGAACCTGAATGCTCCTCGAGATCCGCAGAGTCCGAATCAGATGGGAAACGAGCCGGGGGGAGCAGAAACAGTGACCACTTTTCTAAGCTAGGTACGAGTATTCCTCCTCAGAGAACTGAGCGAAAAAAATAAGTATAAATTGCCCCCAAAATATGTTCAAGTGCTCAATTTATGTGAGACCGACACTGAATCTGGATGTCGACAAATATGCACTAGTTCTGAGTCCCTCCCTGAGGGATACTGATGTTACTTTTCCCTCCTTGGTGTCCCCCCGTCGTTTCTCTCGTCCTATGAATTTTCTGATATGGAATTGTAGGGGGTCTAACTCCTAGGATTTTAGACTAAACTTCAGAGATCTTCTCGAGTTGCATAAACCCGCTCTAGTAGTTCTGCTGGAAACCCATAGGGACAACCACCAGTCTATGCCCTATGAGTTTCATTTTTTGAATGTTGCTGCTGTTCCGGCTGAGGGACAGACAGGTGGTATTGCCATTTTATGTAAAGCTGATATTTTAAATGTAACTGAAGTAGCGCTTACCCACCAAGAAATCCACTGCATGGTCCAGGTATTACCATCCAACAATAAATGGTTTTTCTCTGCTATTTATGTGTGCAATAATATGTCTCATCATTTACTTCTTTGGGAAAATATTAAATGTCTGACGGATTCATATTCTGGCCCATGGCTTATGGGTGGAGATTTTAATGAAGCTAGTAGGGCCTCTGAAAAATTTGGCGGGGTAGCAGCTAATCGGAATAGAATAACCCATTTTTCAGAATGCTTGAACCATTGTCGTATGATTGATCTAGGTTTCTCAGGTAGTAAATTCACTTGGACAAACTATTACCGGAATAATAGAACCATTTTAGAAAGACTTGATAGAGTTAATGCTAATGCAGAGTGGTTGGAATTATTTTTTGAGGCGACTATCGGGCATTTGCCGCAGACCCATTCGAATCATTGTCCACTACTTCTCTCTCTGTCGCCGCCTGTTAATATTCCTTCTAAGCCTTTTAGACTAGAGTCTATGTGGTTATCACACCCTCAATTCTATTCGCTCATTACGGACTCCTGGAGTGATATGAATAACTCTCTTCTCCCCTCCATTTTCAAATTCCTGCAAAAAGTTTCTGTTTGGAACAAGGAGATTTTTGGAAACATTTTCGCTAAGAAAAAAACGCATTCTGGTGAGACAGAACCCCTCGATATGCCACTTAGTAGTTTCTTGCACGATCTTGAGAGTTCCCTCACTCGGGAGTATAACTCCTTACTCAGAGCTGAGCATGAATTCTGGAGACTCAAGTATCGCATTCACTGGCTAAATGAAGGGGATGCAAATACAAAATTTTTCATGTGTCCACTATTCATAGAAGGCGTAGGAATAAGATTTTATCTCTTAGAGACTCTGTGGGTAACTGGATATCCGACAAAAAGGAAATTCAGGAGCATGTGATATCTTTTACGAGAACCTTTACAAATCGGAACTTACTAGTTCCAAAAGGCAAGCCACTCGTGCGTTCTCTCATATTCTATCCCCTACCCAGGCGGATCTCCTCCAGCAACCTCTCTCTCATCATGAAATTCTTTCTGCAATGTTCTCTTTCAAGCCCTAAAATGCTCCAGGCCCGGATGGTATTTTCCCATTTTTTAACCAAAAATACTGGAATATCTTGAGTAGTTCAGTTACTGACTTTTGTTTCAATATTTTTAGCAAGTGGGCAATTCCGGAAGTTATCAATGAAACATACGTCTGCCTAATCCCGAAATGCCATAGTCTAGCGTCTATCACCCAATATAGGCCCATTAGTCTGACTAATACTACCTACAAGATTATTTCTAAGATTTTGGTGAATCGCATTAAACCTTTTCTCCAGGATCTCATTGGACCTTCTCAATCTAGTTTCTTGACGATTCGCAGACCCACTGATAATGTGATTCTAGTGCAAGAAATTTTACATTATTTTTATAAAGTAAAAGGGAGAAAATCTTATATGCTGGCCAAGATTGACCTAGAAAAGGCTTTTGGTAGGTTGGAATGGTCCTTTATTCATGATACCCTTTTACATTTTAACTTTGCTTCTAAGTGGTATCTTTAATTATGTCCTGGGTCACCACTTCTTCCATCTCCATACTGTTAAACGGCTTTGCTACGCCTTTCGTCTGTCCTTCCAGGGGAATCCGTCAGGTCGATCCCCTTTCCCCTTACATCTTCATGAATGACTTTCCAGGCGCATTAATTTAGCTGTTGATCTTTGTCTCTGGAATCCTATTAAAATTGCCCCTACGGCGCCTTCTTTATCTCATTTATTATTTGCCGACGATATTATACTTTGTGCTGCTGTAGACACCAGCTCCTGTAATTCGATGGCTACGATCTTTCATGAGTTCAGTCAAATCTCTGGGCAAAGGGTTAATTTAACAAAGTCCAAGTTGTTTTTCTCAAAAAATACCCTTTCGGGTCATAAGGACATCGCTATTTCTGCCTTAAATATCCATGAAGGGCACAGATTCGGGAAGTACTTGGGATATCCTTTATTTGCCGGTAGGCCAACTGCTTAAGATTTTCAATTCTTATTGGAAAACTTCAAAAATAGATTAGCTGGTTGGAAGACTCCTTTCCTGACCAGCTAGGAGGACGACTTTAATCAAGGCTACTCTGAATAGTCTTCCCAATCATGTAATGTACCTCATGAAACTTCTAGCTTATGTTGTTAATAAGATGGAAGCTTACCAGATAAACTTTTTCTGGGGAAGTAATCCAAACTATAAAAGGGTTCATCTCCTAAAGTGGGATGATATTACAAAACCTAAGGACCGGGGGGCTTGGGCATCCAGTGACTTGAGACTAAAAATTTAGCTCTTCTGGCCTCTTCTGCATGGCGTGCCTTTCATTCCAATTCTCTCTGGGCGTGTATTTTGCGAGCTAAATATTTAGGGCGGCGGGGGAATACTTCTCGGTGTTGGAAAGTGTTGAAATTAGGTTGGAGCCAATGCCAATTGAGGCTACAGTGGTACCCGGGTAATGGTGATCAAATTGGTTTCTTTAATAAATCTTGGCTTGGTCCAAACACTCCGACAAGGAGATTGATAAGGACCACTCCGGGAACAAGAAAGTCAAGCAACTCTGTCTACATTTAGATTGGACAACTCCTGGGATCTATCGCACCTTTCTTTTGTTCTCCCCAATGATATTCTGACTAAAATTAATTCTGTCCATTTTCCTCTGCACATATGAACCTGGTAGATCAAATTAAACGGGGTTTAACTGATTCAAAATCCTTCACAGTCAGTTCTTGCTATAAAGCAATCTGCCAGGATCTACATAGTGGGGAGGCATGTGCTTCTGAGGTGTACTCTTTCAATTGGATTTGGAAGCTTCATCTACCACCAAAAATCCGTCAATTTCTTTGGCTTCTGAATCATAATAGACTCCCCACAGCATCCTACCTTCATTATATTCATTGCATACCTTCTCCTATCTGTAAAAGCTATATTTCCTTTATGGAGGAAACCAGTGATCACATTTTTCTAAATTGTAGAGCTGTTAAACCAATTTGGGAACAGTTGGGTATCATGCGCCAAATTCAGGGGTTAGTTTCGAACCATGCTCTCCACTCGGGCTGGCTGCAAAAAATTTTCAACTTCCAAACTGTGCAGACAGGCCCTCTTCAGATCCCTCATAAGATTTTACTGGGGTATAGTTTACGGCTGATTTGGCTAGCTCAAAATAGCTATGTGTTTGATAATGCGATATTCCAGATCTCTATTGCAGCTATTAGAGCGTTTGCAACAAAATTCTGGCTTTTGACTGAAAAATCCAAACCAAGTTTGCATAATATGACTTTGTATGTTAAATGGCAGCCCCCCTCTCCCAACTCTGTTATGCTTAATACGAATGCCACTTTTGATGATACAATACGTTTGGCATCTGCAGTAGGCATATTTAGGAATTCCATGAGTGATTGGCTGTTTGGTTATAAAATTACAGTCTTTGCTCTTAGCCCTGGTGAGGCAGAGCTTCACGCATTGCGTATAGGACTGGAAATTGCTATTCAGTATCACTTTACAAACTTAGAAATGAATGTGGATTGCTTTCAGCTTGTAACCCTCCTTAATACTGCAGTTGAGGATAATTCTAATTTGTGTTCTGATTGCAGGTCCCTAATGCATAGTTTGCATGATCTGCCGCTGAGTCACGTTTACAAGGAACAAAATAAGATGGCAGATACACTGACCAGAATAATTATATCCACTACAAATAGTACTTCTTTGTTATGGGATCCTCCACCATCCACTTTGGACATTTTGTGAGCAGATAAAAATGGAGAATCATCATGTCGGATAGCTAGACTATCTACTCCCACTGGGAGATTATATAATAGTAATGCTACTGCTTATCAGGTTGTAAATACTAGTTTTAGAGGGGCAACTACTGTTGCTGTCAGTGTTTGTACAGTGCCACAACATATATCCTTGTAGACGTGCGATTTATAATATAAACTTCCTATGTTTACCAAAAAAAAAGAAGAGTATGAAAGAATCCCGAAATGCTAAGCCATATGAAGAAAATTGATGATCGTCCCGACGGTTAAGTCACAAAATCAGTATAAATGGAGCAAGTTCAGATATTGCAGGGATAGAGAGGAATTTAAGGGGTTATAATGTCTTTAATCAAAAGATAATACATGTGTTAAATCCTTTGTATTACTAATACATAGAAAATGATGGTATTAGTAATACATACCTCAATACACAATAGAATGTATAACTAATGAGTATATAACTAATGCAAGCATTAGTTATATATAGCTTAAAAAAATATACCAAACAAGAACTAATAATACACAATAAATAATACATACATTAGATTTTTAATACACTCTATCAAACAAGCCTAAGTGCAAAACCTGCGTTAAATTGCAAGAGCTACAAATTCTTTTGAGTCTACAATATTATTTCAAGAGGAAATATTATTATTTTGAATATAATTAGTGGTTAACAATACGTTGGGTCCCCATTGTTAAGAAGTAAGACAAAGTCTTACCATTCTTAAACTTTGTTCACACTTATCCAGAGTCTACACACGAATGGAAATGGGATATGTTTTGCAGTTTGCTTTTGCTAACCCTTGGCTCTATTTTTTTTTCGTGTGTTATCTATCTTAAACTTCATATTGAATTCAATATCGATATTTATGGCCAACTCAAGAAATTGAACTTCAATAGTGGAATCAATATCGATATTGATGTCAAATGATGAGAATTCTAACTTAATTATAAGCCTCACTTAAACTAATAAGGTGAGTGTATTTTACTCTTCTTAAAAATACTATATCTGACATAATTTTTTTTTACATATCTTATTATACATTAACATCTATATTAACGCCTTCTTTAAACTTTTCCCTTGTATATTATGCATGTAATTTAAATTTTTTAATTATTAGTGCAATCTCCTCGTTTGGATTGAATTATCTATACATACACCTAGCTAAAAGTTGGAAAAATTATAAAAACTAGCATCCTTAAGACTATAATTACAATAAATAGCAATACTTTTTTAAAATTACAACTTATAGCAAAAGTAGCAATATTTTATCCACTTCATAGTAATAGAAGAATATATATTTTTCGGTTGTGCATATGTATTAATGAGTAATACATATATATTTGTATATGTATTTATATAGCAACATTTTACTTAAATACAAATACAATTTGCTATTTTTCGTAATTATGAAACTGTTGCTATAAAAGTTATAATTAAGGCTATAGAGTTGCTATTTCTGAAATTTTCCCCTAAAAGTTCATGAATATACAAACCGCTTCTCAAGAGATTTATAAGAATGAAAGTGAATTTACTACTCTACCATGATTCTTGCTAATGGTATAATGTTGTTTTGTTATTGGTTGGTTTTGATTTTGTGTATTACTATCACTTCATATTATTGTTTTTCGTTTACACAATCTGTATTTACAACCAAAATTTCAAAGGCATGTTCAAACAACTTATGACCAATCAAAATGAAGTTCAAACAACATTTAGAGAAAGACGAAAAAAGAATGAATCAAGTTCACCGAATTCACGGTGTGTCCTGAAGAAATTTACTCCCTTAAGTACTCGAGGTTAGTGGAATATATCCTTCAAGAATAAAATGTTTCCCTTCAACAAATAGCGGTACCTCAAATTTGCTGAACTACGAACTCACTCAACGATTGTTGATCACACTTAAGTTTTTCAAGAAGAAGAGAGTGTTTCTCTTTAGAAATTTCGTGCCTTTACTTGAGGAAAAAATCAGGTATTTATAGTCAAAAGATATTGCGTCAGAAAGGAAACAATGGTTCATGAAAAATCACATTGTTTCAAAATATCGGGTCCACCTGTGTCCGCAAGTTGCATTTTGGCAAAAAACAGAAACTTTCTCTTGACCTGCGTTGGCCACCTGCAGCCACAGATGGCCACATGCGCGCGTAGGTTTTCATTTCTGTCTTCAAACAGTGTCTCGAAGGATCGCATCCCTTCGAGGTGCATTGTGACATTTGTCCGCATATGCTCGGTATATGGAGAAAATTTTTCTATCAAATTTTTGGATTAAAACATCACTAATTATCAAATTCAAATTAATTTTTTTCAAAAAGATAATCTGTCGATCAATCATTTGACGAATCCGAATCCGAAGCTAAGGTAGATCCTCTGGTCAGTTGTATAGGCTTATTATCTAGAAATGTCATGAATGTCTTTCATATGGGCAAGAGTTAGATAGTCGATCTCCATTATTGATAACATAGTTAAGTTCTAATTTTTGTCTATAAGGTAGAAATTCTGATTAATCGAGCAACTTCATTTTCTTAAAACGTCATCAACGTCCGTCTTAAAACATCACTTATAAAAGACAAGTTTATCAACTTCACCAGTAAATTTTATAGCATATTGAAAAAGTTGAAACGCTCACGTCTTGAAAATAAAGATATATTACAGCATGATCATAATGATAAGTGATAACATATTTGACTAAACACAACTATTCTTCTCGAATAATAAGGGTAGGAATTACAGAACTAAGCACATATAATTGGAAAAGTACAAGTATAAGTTGCCTCTAAAATTATTCTCAAAAGTCATTTAAGCAGCTTAATAAAAGATCAATAGAAATTTTTTGTCGAGGACCAGTCCAACTCTTATTTACTTATGTGCTTTTTACATTTACTACTTATTGTTAACTTGCTCTCAAGTTAGATGAGGTTAGTACAATGGCCTGTCAATTAGAGAGATCACAATCACCGGATACAAAATCTGATGAAGTCATGATGTAATTATGAAATTTATTAAATGATAGATTTACCAAGTATGGAATCTTATATGAGGAGCTTAAAAAATTTGGATAGAAATTAAGTGTTAGGTGAATAAGCAAAGATAGTTGTCGTAGTAAAATGCAAGACAACTATGATCTTTTGTAGACCCGTACTATAAAAAGGGCGGTTGAGTTGGTGTAGGCGTTAAGAGTACGGTAGTATCTTATAATTAAGGTAGGTTAGAAATTGATTTTATAGTTGATGTTTTTGTGAGTAGTGAAATTTTATTAAATATAAATTTATACAAAATTTAGATTATATTAAATTTAAAATATATTAAAACTGAATAAATATTGTGGATTAATATAATTGAATTAATTATTTAAGTCAAAACATATATAAATTTAATTA
>NW_025875405.1:0-1276 GCF_002878395.1 Capsicum annuum
ACTTGTTCAGAATCATGGTTAGTATTTATTTCTAAGTTAGTATAAATAAGAGTACTAAAGTGACACATATTATTATATTTCATGCACGGATTTAGCATAGCACCAACCAAGTAAATAGGGAGAATCGGGAAAAAATATTTTTTAAATTTCGTAAAAATGGCGCCAACAGCTTCTTTATAACCTTCTTTATTTTTATATTCTTTGAGCAAACCAGAAATATCGGCTATATATGCCAAAATATTACAAACAGTAGGATAATAAACACCGAAAAATTCAACCGTAGCTATATAAAAATTTTCTAAAAACTTAACAAGATCATTAATTACAACCCAATCAGAATTATGTAACATGCAATCAGCAGAATCAGCAAATGAACCGCAATGTTGGTTAAAAGCTAGTGTAATAGGAATTCTATATTTATAACAAGTTTTTAAAAATTCATACGTAGAATTCCATCTAGTACCAATTTCCTCAGGCATCAAAATCGGTGTAAGTCCATTTTCTTGACATTTAACTTTAAATTCTCGATCTACGATTATTTCCTTGAATAAAACCAACAGCAAGGCGAATTTTTTCAATATAAAACTCAAAAAAACTCAAGACCATCTTTTACAATTAAATTATATATATGACATGCATACTTAATATGAAAAATTTCAGGCAAGGGCGGAGATAGCGTAGATTTTAATTTTTTTTATAGCAGTGTTGTTGTTAGAAGCATTATCAAAAGCAATACATAAAATTTTATTTTCGATACCATAATATCCGTCAATTTTAACAATAGAATCAGCAATATATTGTCCAGTATGTTTACGATCTTCATCATATAAAAAGCAAGAATACGTTTTTGCATCACAAAATTACTATCCATCCAATGACAAGTAACGGTTAAATAATCATTTTTATTTACAGCACGACCAAGATCAGAAGTTAGGGACAATCTACATTCAATATTTTTTAACAATGTTGATAAATAAAAACAATATTGTGAATGAAGTTTAAAAATATCAGACCGACAAGTAGTTCTAGGAATACCGTTAAACATAGGATTATAAATTGCTTGTATATAACGAATAAAGGCATCAGAAGAAGGAAAATTAAAAGGCAAACAACCTACAGCTACCATTTTAGCTATTTCTTCCCGGTCCCTCAATTTATTATACTTCTTTGCTACGTGACCGGTTGCTGGGTCCATTCTAGTTTGCGTTGACCCACCAACATCCCCACCACCTTTGCAATATTTAACTCTCTTTTGTGATCTTCAGCTACATGTCTC
>NW_025875406.1:0-1139 GCF_002878395.1 Capsicum annuum
GTAAAATCTCATTTTTCAGGAGGGTCCTGAACAAAAGCAAAATCCCTTATTTTAGGAGGGTCTTGAACAAAAGTAATATCCATTTTTCTGGAGGGTCCACAACAGAAAGTAATATTCTATTTTTTTTGGAGGGTCCTGAACAGAAAGTAAAATTCTATTTTTCATAAGGGTCCTGAACAAAAGTAAAATCTCATATTTTAAGAGGGTCCTGAACATAAGTAAAATTTCATTTTTCAGGAGAGTCCTGAACAGAAAGTAAAATTCTATTTTCAGAAAGGTCCTAAATAGAAAGTAAAATCCCATTTTTCAGGAGGATCCTCAACAGAAAGTACAGTCCTATTTTTTAGGAAGGTCCTGAATAGAAAGTAAAGTCCCATCATACAAGAGGGTCCTGAACAGAATGTAAATTCATATTTATCAGGAGTGTCCTAAACAGGAAGTAAAGTATCATCTTTTAGGAGGGTCCTGAACAGAAAGTAAAATCCCATTTTTCAGGAGGGTCCTGAACAGAAAGTAAAGTCCCATCTTTCAGGAGGGTCCTGAACAGAAAGTAAATCCCAATTTTAGGAGGGTCCAGAACAAAAAGCATAGTTTATTTTTTTAGGAGGGTCTAAAACAGAAAGTAAAGTCCCATTTTTCAGGAGGGTCCTAAACAGAAAGTAAAATCCCATTTTTTAGGAGGGTCCTGAACAAAAGTAAAATCTAATTTTTCAGGAGCATCCTTAACAGTAAATAGAATTCCATTTTTCAGGAGGGTCCTGAACAGATAGTAAAATCATATTTTTCAGGAAGGTCCTGAAGCGAAAGTAAAGTCCCATCTTACAAGAGGGTCCTGAACAGAATGTAAAATCATATTTATCAGGAGGGTCCTGAACAGGAAGTAAAGTCGCATCTTTCAGGAGAGTCCTGAACAGAAAGTAAAATCGCATTTTTTATCAGGGTCCTGAATAAAAAGTAAAGACCCATTTTTTAGGAGGATCCTGAAATGAAAGTAAAATCTCATTTTTCAGGAGGGTCCCGAACAGAAAGTAAAATCCCAATTTCAGGAGGGTCCTGAACAAATAGCAAAGATTATTTTTTTAGGAGGGTCCAAAAAAGAAAGTAAAGTCCCATTTTTCAGGAGGGTACTAAACAGAAAG
>NW_025875407.1:0-4797 GCF_002878395.1 Capsicum annuum
TTGATGATCATCTCCCAGGGACGTTTCTTCTTGGTCCTCCAAGCACCCATCTTCACCTCTCCACCGCGAGGGTTCATCTTCTAAATAGAAAGAAAATGTTTGCAAAATGAGAGAGTGAGAAGAAAACAAGCTTCTGGAGTTTAGACTTCACTTTCCTAATTCATTTATTCCTTTCTTTTTTAATTATTGACCTTTTCTTGGTTTGGGGTTTTTTTTTTTTGGTGAAACGGGTTTGGGCGTTACTTTATCATTTTATTCTTAAACATGCATGTTTATGTATAATTTTAAATTTATGGTGTAAAATTATAGTAAATTTTACTCACTATTTACCAATTTATATAAAGTTTTTTAGATGTATATAAAATTTTAAAATTAATTATTATAATTTATGTTATAAAATAAATTATATTTTTTTGTTATTTAAATCATCTCATTATAATTATATTTTACATAAAGTACAAATACATAGAATCGTAAGAATAAAAATAATCCATCATAAAAACAACGTTATTTTAGAAGTAGGAAATAAGTAAGTATGATGACTAAATTCCTCTTTAATCAACTACACTTTATAAAAGTGATTCAAAGTTTTTGTCTTTTGTTAAAATTCTTTTCAGTAGACAAAATCTTCTTTTTACTGTTTAAATTCTTTATATTTAAAATTTTAAAATCAACTACATTTTTTATTATGAAGTCTTTCCAAGTAATTCAAAGTTTTTGCCCTTCATTAAAATTCTTTTCAGTAGACAAAATCATTTTTTACTATTTAAATTCTTTATATTTAAAATTTTAAAATCAACTACCTTTTTTATTATTAAGTCTTTCCTTATTTGACTATAGCACAGATCCTAAAATTTAGAGTTTTAAAATTAATTAAAAAATTATCTCACAATTTCTTTATTTCTATTTGAAAATCAATAATAAAATCGATTTTATTCCCCTAAATGTATTTTGCCTCTTAGATGGTATTTTGTCATGCTGCTTATTAGAAAGTACTTAAAGAACTAAAGGGTATAAAATGGTAAGAATTCTCATTGATTTTCTTTTAACTGAAGAGTTTTACATATGTATTAAATTTGATTTATCTCTATTTTAGAGAAATTGATGCATAGACAAAATAAAAGGCATGTTAGGCGATTTGTTGAGTTTACATAGATGATTGTTTTTTTGATAATTCTTGTGATGTTAGGCAATTTATTAATTGAATTTACGTTTAATGTGTTCATAAAAATAGTATAAGAAATTACCTTTTTGTAGCGGTTTAAAGATAACACATGCATAACTAATATATTTTATATATATGTTTATTCTTAAAATAATATTTGATACACGTGTAACGTACGTACACTATTCTAGTAATAATAAATAATACACATCCCTCACCTCAAATTACCCCACTGATAAAATTACTTTAAAATTTGAATTGAAAAGTAGTTGTTTGATTGGATGTGAGCATTCCCTTTTTATAAAATATTTTCTTCTTTAATAGCAACTAAAAGATTTTGATCTTTTTTTTCTTTGTTTTTATATTTATATTTATCCAATCAATATTTTGATCTTCTTATAACAAACTGATATGATATTTGAATTTGAATAAAAATGAAATTTGAGTTGAAATAGATTTCTAACTTCTTAACATCTCATATCTACATCCAAATCTACATCTACAATCTACAATATATTAGAAGTGTGAAGACCCTTAGAAATGTGATTTGAACTTTTTGTCCTTCATTAAAAATCTCTGCAATAGACAAAACTATTTTTTTAATTTATTATTTAATTATTTATATAATATTTAAATTAAAGATTCCTAAAATACATTATAAAAGGAAAATATATTTTATAAATTAAGGAGTCCTAAAATATATGGTAAAGAAATATTAGGAAAATTAATAAATAAGGACTTTTAACAAGTAGTAAGAAGTAAAGTGTAAAATTAGGAGTCTTACGTGATTTTTACAAATACAAATTGTTTTGCTTTTGGTAAAATAAAAAAATTAACATACTTTTGATGAAAAAAATTGTTTTTGGTAAAAGAAAAATAACATACTTTTGGCAAAAAAAAAAAAGTCTGAGGAAAATATTTGTTACACCTAAATAATTATCGTAAATATTATCATATATGCTAAACCTTGAAAATCAATAACCAAATACATACTATCATAAATAATTCGATAAGTTATTTTTTTTTACTTTTCTCAGTAGAATAATTAAAATTTTCATATTTAGGAGAAATTTTTTTTGGGCTTGTATAAGTTGATTTTTCACCTACAACAATGTAATAACATCAACTATATTCTTATAATCATTTTTTTCATGAGCTCTCAAGGTGTCGTCTCTATCATATTGTTCTAATATCTGAATTATCACATTATTTTGTTTTAGTTTCTATTTTGTTCAAGTTTATATTGTCGATAATGAATGTTCGGTCGGACTTTAAGAATTTTTTTGTGTTAAAATTAGGTTTAATAATATCGTTCTAATATATCAATTATTGTAGTTTTTATTTTGTTACAATCTGTAGTTTTTTCTGCTTAATACATGTGGTAGATGAACATTTAATCAGGCTTTGATGAATTTTTTTGTAAAGATTATAATTTAATAATATTGTTTTGATATCTCAATTATTGTATTTTTTTATTGTATAGTTTACAAGTGGTATATAAATAGTCAGTCAGGCTTTGAAAATTTTTTATGTAAAGGTTTAGGATTAATCATATTATTTTGTTGTAGATTTCGATCTATTATAATCTAGTATTTCTGTTATTATCTGTTTTGTGATGATTACCAGGAGGTCACAGGTTCAAGTCTTGAAAATAACCTCTGACAGAAATGCAAGGTAAGTCTGCGTACGATACACCCTTGTAGTGGGACCCTTCCCCGGACACCGCGCATAGCGGTAGCTTTAGTGCACCGAGCTACCCTTTTTTTATATCTATTTAGTGATAGTTCATGTCGTAGGAGACGATCAAGATACTAGCACTTCATGCATGACTGGATGCATAAAACTGTCTATCTTCGATCTTTAAAGTTAATTGTTATTTTTCAATAAATTATTTTTTTATATATATTTTATGTTGATTTATGGCTTGACATGAAGCACACGTGCAACGCACGTACACTTGACTAGTATATATATATATATATATATATATATATATATCACATACACATGCACTCCTACAATGATATACAATCTTAAACTCCCTTCTCCTTCTTGGTGTATTGATCATTAGATTTATTCTTAAAAATTTAGCATTTTTATTTTTTATGCAGGTGACTGATGATGCTATTAGAGACTAATTTATTTTCACAATTTTCAAGATTGAATAAAGTAAGTGTTGAGATTTACCTTCCTTCTATTTTGTCATTTTCATTAATGGTAGAATATTTTTATTTTCCTCTTTCAGTCTAAGAATATTTTACATTATTTATTTCCTTTTAAGTCTAGGATTTATTAATTAAAGAATATTTAGTCTTATAGCTATAAGGAAAATATCATATTTTTCTTATTTATTTTATTTAGTTTCTTATAAATAGAGATGTACTCTTCTTTTTGAATCAAGAAAAAGAATCAATCAAGAGTTTTCATTCAGTTTCTGTTCAATTTTCTCTCTTGTCTTCTTCATTCCATAACAGTGGTATCAGAGCCTTCATCGATCCTCATGGATCTGTGAATTTATTAAAGCAAAACTGTCAACCATTTTTAATCCATACCTATTTTCAACCTAATTTTAATCTTACTTTTATTTTTAACGTAAGATTATTTTTAACCCTCACTTTTATTTTTTAACGTAGGACTATTTTTAATCTATTTTAACCCATATTATTTTAAATCTTATTTTTCAAACCATGACAAGCAGTACTCTCTCTTTCAATGCCCCACAAATCTTCATTGGTGAAAATTATCAAATTTGGGCAGTTAAGATGAAATCTTATCTTGAAGCTTATGATTTGTGGGAAGTTGTAAAGGAAGAAAAACCCATACAACCACTCCCTGCAAATCCTTCTGTTGCCGAAATCAAACTTTACTCAGAAGAGAAATCGAAAAGATATAAAGCAAAAATTGTAATTCAAAATTCAATTGCTGATTCAATCTTTTCTAAAATCATTGCATGTGAACCATCAAAAGAAGCTTGGGAAAAACTTGAAAAGGAGTATCAAGGAAGTGAACGAGGCAGAAAAAATTAAATTCTAAATTTGAAAAGAGAATTTGAATCTCTTAGGATGCAAGAAGGTGAGACAATTACTAAGTATTCTGACAGAATTTCTTTAATTGTCAATAGAATCAGGTTGCTTGGCGAAGATTTTAAAGATGATAGAATTATTGAAAAAAATCTGGTGACTATTCCTGAGAGATTTGAGTCCAACATCTCCGTTTTGAAAGAGTCTAAAGATCTCTCTGTCATCTCTCTTGTTGAATTGATAAGCGCTCTTCAAGTACAAGAGCAAAGAAGAGCTTACAGGGAAGACAAAGTTGTTGAAAGTATTTTTTATGTGAATCATCAAAAAAGAAAAGTTTATTATCCACCTTGCAAATATTGCAAAAAGAAAACACACTAAAAAAAATTTTGCTGGTGGAGATCTGATGCATTATGTGGAAGTTGCAAGCAAAAAGGTCATGTCACAAAAGTATGCAAGTTCAAAGACACTCAAGATAATTCAAAAGCACTACTTTTGGAAGAAGAACATGAAGATGAGGAAGACCAACTTTATTAGATTGCTGCAACAAAATTAAGGAAAAATACATTTTTTATAATTAAGTGTTCAAACTCAAGTTGGTGTATCCAACTTGAG
>NW_025875408.1:0-1534 GCF_002878395.1 Capsicum annuum
AGATGCCCAATGTGTGGCCTCAGAAACAAAAATCCAAACAAGTTGGTCTTAGGAAAAAGAAAAGGACATTGATTTTAAGTTTTTGTCAATATGTTGCAGTGGTATGTCTATCTCAACAAGGTACAAAGTTAGAGTGCTCTTTCGGAAACAAGTTATGATGAGATTAATTATTTTGAGATTAATTATATTAAGATTAATTATTTTAAAATAAATTATTCTGATATTATTATTTTAGTCATTGTTTGATTTGTGGTACTAAAAATGACAGACATTACATCTTTTCTAAGAATAGATAGTTTGTTTACAAAAATATCCTTCGCATTATTTAGCTTAATATTCCATGTTAAATTACTTAATTTATCCTAAATTCTATAAAATGTTGATAATCCTATTTTTTTTTAAGAATTACTCTTATCTTACATTATTTAATATCATTAATATTTGAAAAGTTGAATTGTATTTTAAAAAAAATAAAAATTTTCAAACATGTTTAACTATATATAAAAAATGAATTTTTATTTAATAAGCAAGCATGTACTAAGTTAGAAAGGGAATGTCAAGATACTTTAATTATTTGTCCATGATAAATTTATTAGGAAAAATAAAAAATTGAAGTAAGATTACTAAATACAAAATACAAAAACAATAAACCCTTGGATCAATTTTGAATTTGATTGTATAAATAGTTAAGTCCATATAATTGTTCAAATTTTCCCAAATGAACGAAAATTTCTAGAGTAATTAAAATTTAAATTAGTGATAAAATTACCAAAAAAATTTAATGTAAAAACTATCAAAATTCCACATTCTCTCATATATATAGTAGTAAGGTAATATATATATATATATATATGAAAAATGATAATTAAAGAATTTGGAGGATAATTTTGTCATTTTAGGACTTTATCCAAGTTAAAATATAGTGGGATTATTTATACCACCCCTTAGGTGGGATAACTTATCTGGGTATTATTTGTTAATCCAGAGATAAGTTATCTCGAATTTGGCAACCAAACATAGGATCAAAAAATTTATTCCAAAACTATTATTTTATCTCGGGATTATATGTTTTATTACCTCACACCAAACGACCCCTTAGTATTTACACAAAGTAAATAGGGGGAAGGACATGGGCTGACTACTTTGAAAAGAAATGGTCCACAATTTGAAAATGTGGACAACTGGAGCCAGTCGGTCAAATTTATTTTTCTTTTTTAGCCGTTTGGCCCAATTGGACACATGCAGTCTCTATACTCAATTGATACACTTTTATACCACATTGATACACTTTTATACTACATCGATACACTTTTTAGAAAAGAGAAAGGAAATTTTATGCAAGCACATGCAGTCCCTATACCCAATTGATACTCTTTTATACCACATTGATACACTTTTATAACAAGAGAGAAGGAAAACCTATGCATGCATATGCAGTGTCCATATACACAAT
This sequence comes from Capsicum annuum, assembly GCF_002878395.1. Lineage (NCBI taxonomy): Eukaryota > Viridiplantae > Streptophyta > Magnoliopsida > Solanales > Solanaceae > Capsicum > Capsicum annuum. The sequence continues at coordinate 1,454 of NW_025875408.1, forward strand.
TGATACTCTCTTATACTAGATTGATACACATTTCTATCACATCAATACATCATATATATACCACATAAATACACCATTTAC
>NW_025875409.1:0-1293 GCF_002878395.1 Capsicum annuum
CAAGGGCTTGGTAGCTTGTTCTTGAATCTTGCGGTCTTGATCTTGAACTTGAACTTGATTTGAAGACTTGATGAACTTGATCTTGACTTGTACTTGAATTCAAGGGCCTTTGAGCTTGTTCTTGAATCTTGTAGTCTTGATCTTGAAGCTTGAACTTGTTCTTGAACGCTTGATCTTGAATCTTGAGCTTGTTCTTGAACCTTGAACTCTTGATCTTGATATATTGAGCTTGTAAATCTTGAGCTTGTTCTTGAATTTGTAGAGAAATCTATTGCTTTGATCCACGAACTCTCCCTTGATTCTTGTTAAACTTGTTGGTCCCTTTTCTGAATTATGAGGCCCCTATTAATAGTTGTAGGAAGTAGAGAGTCATGATAAACATGAACTTCCTTTGACCAATCAGATTTAAGTGACATGACATTTTTATGAGCTTTTAATTTACTGCATCATTTTGACACGTGGCATGGTCCTATTGGCTCTTTCACTTGACTTGGCATGCCACGTCATTTGACATGTGGCACTAAATTGGGCCTCTAGAACATGATGACATCTTGGGCTTGATAAAGTGGGCTTAGTCATTTTAAACCCAAATTAGTGGGTTAGCCCAATAAAAATTGGACTTTAATTAAATTCATGCATGTTTGGACTTATAATTAATAATCCAATTATATTAATCCACAATATTTATTTTAGACTAATATATTTTAAATTTAATATTATCCGAATTTTATACGAAATTAAATTTAATAAAATTTTATTGCTTACAGAGTGTCTCCTACTTCAAAACTTGTCGAAATATTTAATTTATTTGAGACTAGACTTGGAAGTACACACACAAAAATATATATATATATATGATAATATCCACGGACCAATAGCATATTTGTTTTGCATAAAAAAAAAAACCTTTCATTTTTTTTCTTTGCTTACGTGGCAAACATAAGCAAAATGACAAAACAAATGATGTTTGACTTTTTCTTTTCTTTTGGTGGTCAATCATTGGTCTTCCTCCCTTAATTGTTATTTCTCACGCCTTCATCCCTGATTTTTCTTCGAATTTGTCTACATGGCACTTACTGTCGCCGCTTTGCAATTCTTAGAATTTTAGTTGGATAATATTAATTCTTTTTGACTCAAACTGGGAGTCTCAGCAGTATCCAATCAAAGCTAATATCCACCGACTCCATACACCTATAAATACCAACAATTTTGTCACCCTTATGGCACAATTCCAGGAGCTTAGCAGCGGCTTCAAGTTCATTCAACATGTTTGAGCTTCCACAACGAGGTATT
>NW_025875410.1:0-1160 GCF_002878395.1 Capsicum annuum
AGGAGATGATCCGAATATGTATCTGATTAATTTTATCTCAACATGCAAATCATTTGACAATCCAGGGGTTGGACAGAATGTGATCCGGCTGCGCTTATTTCCATTGTCTCTATCTGGAGAGGCAACTCTACGATTAAACTGGCTAACTCCTGACTCTATTACCAATTAGAGGCAACCGAAAGAAGCTTTCCTAGAAAGATGCTTTCCACCATCCAAGAGAACACAATTATGAGATGAGATAAGCAATTTCAGACAGCTTCCAACTGAAGCTCTCCACGAGACATAGGAGAGGTTCAAGAAGAAGCTTATGCGGTGCCCAAATCATCGGATGACTAATGTCCACTTGATGGAAATATTATATAGGGCTTTGAACTCGGTGACTAAGCCAGTGGTAGATAATGCTGTGGGTAGGTCATTCATGGACCTTACTTTTATTGAGGCATGTGATATGCTGGATCATATGACTAAGCAGAGTAGAGCTTAGCATACCAGGGATTCTGAGGTAGCAAGCTCTACTGTATCTATTGGCATGACGGAAGAACAGAGACGAAGAGAAGAGGAATGTGACCAGGATATGGCTCACATGAAAATACAGATGGACCTTCTTACCAAGCATTTATTATCAGGGAAGATAGAAAAGGTCAAGGCTGTTTTATCACAGAGAAGAGATGACTCCGATTCTGAGGAGGAAGCAAATTACTTGAATAATCAGGGGGGTTTCCGAGGCAATGTCCAAGGAAATCTGTATACAAGGATCGAGACCAAGGGAATTGGAAGAATAAGAATGACAGGAGAGGTTTGTATGTCCCTCTTGGAAATCGTAAAGCTGCTGCACCTAGCTGTGGGAAGATATCCATGGAGGACATGATGGCTAAGCTGTTGAAAGGAGTGAAGGCAACCAACATGGGAGTAACTGAGGTAATTAATGATTTGTCCACAATAAATCAATTGGTTGACTCGCATTCCACTTCAATAAAATAGCTGGAACAACAAATGAGTCAACTATCAGCGGCATTCAATCAAAAAAAAGCTGGCACTTTACCGAGTGACACTATCCAAAATCCAAGGAAAGATGGATCATGTTTGGCTATTACAACCAGAAGTGGTAAGGTGTTGGAAAATCCATCCAAGGGCAAGCCCGTGGTTGATAGTATAGAGAA
>NW_025875411.1:0-1134 GCF_002878395.1 Capsicum annuum
CCTTCCTGGTAGTTCACTTGTTGTCTCAAATAAGGAATGGCTTCAAACGACCAAGCCTATAAAATAACGCCAATAAATCAAAACCATTATTGAGTGAAAAAAATGAATGATATCATAATAGAAGAAAGAAACATTTACCATGAAAGCCCATGGAAAGCAAAATAAGTTGACTGTCTTTGGCGCTAACGGAGTCAACAAATATTTGACAGTCATTTTGAAGCTTTCATACCCCTATGGATAGCTGTTAAATACCTCAAGATCCTCGGAGAGTTTTATTAAACTGAAGCTTATGTTGTTGTTAACATCTCTCTCCCAAAGAATATTATGTACAAACCAAACCAAGCACAATGACTGCGTGTGCTTCTTTGAAAGTCCTTTATCTTTCAACGCTTCTATCAAATTTTTATTTTTAAAGCTTGTAACAACAATGGACACCAGGTCATCACGATCACACGACTTGCCTTTGCCTTTTTTGGGTGTGCGGGGTGCTTTTTTTTGGGTTAGAATAAGTATAACTTGAGAAGGAGGATAACATTTTAGTCCAGTAACTATGACAAACTCCTTCCAATCAAAACAAACAGGTATGCCACAGCAATTTATCCACACCTCATCCGTCTTATCTTTGTTTTCATACATAAACCTACGCTTGAGAAGTTCATATACCATTTTCATTTAGAAACTAGCATTGTTGTCCTCCGGTAAATCAAGATATTTCCTAAAGCAGCTATCCCTGAAATAAGCATCCAATTTTTGTTCTCAAAGTATTTTTCTGAAGACTTCGAAATATTTTCCCATGGCCGACTTAACCACGAAATCACCTGTTAAATCTGTAGCACCATCGCACTGCATTCTCACAGGATATCGATCAATGCTGAAGGCTTTGACCAACTCTTCGGTGAAAGGGCTATTAGCATCTGCATCATCTCTTTTGAAACATTCCTCCTCCCCGTGTTCATCATATTATGCTTCCGATTAAGATAACACTTGTAAAGCAAGCTCATAGAGTGGTAGATGTAGCCTAGCTGCTTCACTTGTTCCTTTACTTGGACTTGATTCGGTTTCTATTATTTTGGGAACCATATTATCTAAAATTAACAGGAACATAAAATAATATATTATTGTTGATTAATGCAT
>NW_025875412.1:0-1348 GCF_002878395.1 Capsicum annuum
CCTAAAAGTCATTTCTTCATTTCTTAATTAAGGTCTCTCTTAAGAACACATTATTTTTTTTCAATTTCGAATACTCAAAAGTCACTATTAATTTACCAATTAGTGATATGTCATTTATATCATCAAATAAGAATGCATTAAATGTAGATATGTGACACATACGGAAGAAAAATCCCAACTTAAATTTGCCACATGATGAAATAATGGTGCTTTCATTTGTTATATTAGAGGCTGATTTACAGGTATGAATGACAAGAAGAAAAGTATGTTTATGCCTTTCATGTGTCTTATTAATATCTTAGGTACGGTGATGATTTATTGTATTAATGGTATTTATAGAGTTAAAATTGAGATAACTGATGAAATTTTGAATTTATGGTTTGTTTACAGAGATGGAGTGATTAATTATACATGGTGATAAGCAATTTAATCAAAAGGTTTTTCGGTAGCAACGTGTGTGAACTTGAAGAATGACAAAGACATGATAGCTTGACCATTCTTATTGATGTAAAAATTGTGTATGTTGAGATTTCTTTTGTTTCTTTACATGAGTCAAATATTTAAAACACTAAAATGATCATTCAACTAAAGCAATTTTCCTACCAAAGTTATTTATTTGTTTTGTATCAATATCACTCAATTTAGACTAATCAATATATATATATATATATATATATATATATATATATATATATTGATTAGTCTAAATTGAGTGATATTGATACAAAACAAATAAATAACTTTGGTAGGAAAATTGCTTTAGTTGAATGATCATTTTAGTGTTTTAAATATTTGACTCATGTAAAGAAACAAAAGAAATCTCAACATACACAATTTTTACATCAATAAGAATGGTCAAGCTATCATGTCTTTGTCATTCTTCAAGTTCACACACGTTGCTACCGAAAAACCTTTTGATTAAATTGCTTATCACCATGTATAATTAATCACTCCATCTCTGTAAACAAACCATAAATTCAAAATTTCATCAGTTATCTCAATTTTAACTCTATAAATACCATTAATACAATAAATCATCACCGTACCTAAGATATTAATAAGACACATGAAAGGCATAAACATACTTTTCTTCTTGTCATTCATACCTGTAAATCAGCCTCTAATATAACAAATGAAAGCACCATTATTTCATCATGTGGCAAATTTAAGTTGGGATTTTTCTTCCGTATGTGTCACATATCTACATTTAATGCATTCTTATTTGATGATATAAATGACATATCACTAATTGGTAAATTAATAGTGACTTTTGAGTATTCGAAATTGAAAAAAAATAATGTGTTCTTAAGAGAGACCTTAATTAAGAAATGAAGAAATGACTTTTAGG
>NW_025875413.1:0-1066 GCF_002878395.1 Capsicum annuum
CCAAATCCAGGCGGATAAAGTGGATCATCGACTTGGGCTTGAGTAGAGCTGGGAAGATTCGCATCTGAAAGGCCTGGAATCGAGGAAGGCGGGGCTTGTCCATTTGCCCAGGCCTGATACATTTCCGCAATTTGTTGCTTCAATAACCTATTCTCCTCCAAAGATGCGAACTATCGTGGGACTAACTGATCTCGACCTTCTTCAATATCAGATTCTATTCCATCTTTTCGAGTCATCTTCCTTTTTCCTTTATACCTTGTGTTGTACGGGTGAGAGGCCAGCTTGACCACAACCAACCACCTTATTCTCTCTCTCTTTACAACAGGAACAAATATGTTAGGATTTAGGGATATATATATATATATATATATATATATATTTTATTATTCATAACTAACTCAAATGTCATGCACCTAAATAATTTCCTTCCTGGAATGGACTTAGGAAAACCCTCTTGTTTCATCCCGACTTTGGTGAATTAATTTTTTATCCTTATTATTTAATGCCGACATCTTAAAATTATTGCTTGAAACTGGAAAAAAGAAAAAAAAAATATTTGATCGCACCCGCCGAGGGTTGGCTACGTATCATGTTTTACATGAATCAGATCCCCACGTAGTTCATGGATATGGTAAATATATATATATAGAAATAAGGAGAATAAACTTGAAACAAACGCGAAATTTTCCATGCATTTCCAACTGTTCTTAAAACAAAGCTTTAATGAAAGAAAACTAAGATTATCTAAAACTAGAAAAGACTCAGAATACTAGAGAAATACTAAAAAAACCTATAAAGAAACTAATTCTAAGGTAACAAGGACTTTAATAATTATCATCAAAATGTCTTCCAAAGATGTCTTGCAACTTAATCCTCCCTCAGACTTGAGTAGATCCTGGATAATGCTTTTGGCAGATATGGAGCGAGAGCACGTGTCTGACGGCCCAGATTTTCATCACCTCGGTGAAGATACTTAGCATAAACATTAATCAAGGTTTCACTGAGCTGAAGTACTTCTCCCCGGGCCTCGATCATACTCTTATGGTAGTTTTGCACCCAATGCTGC
>NW_025875414.1:0-1514 GCF_002878395.1 Capsicum annuum
AAATAGAAGTTTAGTTTAAGTGCTAAAGTAAATTGAGCGGACAAGTTTAGGGGGGAAATGATGTCTTTTCTCTTCTTTAATATATATATATATATATATATATATATATATATATACTAGTTTAGTATACGTGCGTTGCACGTGTATTCAATGCTAAAAAAGAAAATTACAGGTATAAAAAAAAATAAAAAAAAATATTTCTGAACTTTCAAAGTTTTAAATAAAGATATTGATGTTTACTCTTATCAATCATAATTCTTTCTATTTCTTTCTATTTTTAAAAATGGTAAGAAAATCAATAGAAGATATAACTTTAAAATTTTGTATCTAAAAAAACTTGAGTGTTTTAAATTTTTGTTTTTTTTTCCTCTGTCGATTTTCTATAGTTAATGCTTTATTCACCGGTCTTAAGTTATTAAGTTAAATGTTACAAAAAAAAATGTGAATGTCATTTTGTTAATATTTTGTAAGGAAGTTGTATTTTTGCATATAATTATATATATTAATAAGATAAAATTTTAGTAAAAAAATTAAACATCATACGAACCTAAAAGGATAATACAATCAGTTGAAACTTTCCTAGTGTAAACTGAAAGTTATTGAAATTTAATATTTCTAACAAAGTTGATAGTTGATTTTTGTAGTTAATTAGGATATGGAGGAATTATAAACAAAAAATTATTAAAAAATTAAAGTGCTAAATATTTTTTAAAATAGTTGTGTATAACTATTAGAAAAATAATCAAATGACTATTCTTAAATATAAGAAAAATTATTTAATTGATTTTATTTCATTTTTTTAAATATCGGCTTATGCAATGTGTAAATAATAGCTATAATTATTTTCAAAATATTCCTTCTACCCTTCTGAGTGTTTAATTAATATTAGTTAACTTTAGTTTAATATTTTTTAATGGACTATTAGCTAGTTTAGTTATAATTATATTTAAAAATTTAGTTAAGATATTATATTTTTATTCAAAGATTTCTCTATGCATAAAATGATTCTTTTTAGACGTTGAATTTTCGGTCCACTTGTTCTTTTCATTAAATTTCACATAAAAACTTTACCATGAATAGATTTTATGGCTATGTTTCACATCTTGAACTTCAAAATTATTAATTTACCTTTGCACATTTAGACTATTATAGAGATAAACAGATAAACGTAAAGAGTTTTTAATTAGCGCTAAATTTCATCAACTAATGAAAATAAATAGAAAACTATGATAGAAAATGGAACAATAATAGTGAAATTTCCAATGACGAAGAAAGTTGATTTACGACAATGCTAAATCAAGTCTTGTTCATGTCACTCAATAATCAACTTAGTCCACCAATAATTTATTTGATCAATCAATCAATTTAGATTTTTTCTTCCTTGGTATTGAGAGTTGACATGGACCCCTATCATATTTATTAGTTGCTAAAAAACATCAAAATTCTAAAATTTTATTTTGAAACTCAACTCCAAAAAAAATAAATATTTTTCATGGCCAAATATCTCTTAAAAA
>NW_025875415.1:0-1656 GCF_002878395.1 Capsicum annuum
CATTATTTTATTGTTCATTAACGTAACCCAATTCTTATCAAGTGGTATCAAAGTGGTTCTATCAAGGTTCCGTTCTTGATAATCTTGGGAGTTTCAACCAAAAAAAACACTCAAAAAAAATATTTTTTTCATTGTCAAGCTACATAGCCAAAAAAAAAAGAAGAGAAAAAAACGAAATAAAAAAAAAGAGAAAATTTATCTGTTTGAGAATTAAGGTATTATAAAAAAAAAATCAGATATTTTTTGTATTTCTTGATTTCCAACATCAACAAGGAAAATCTAGAAGAGGGAAAATTTGAAAATTTTTCTATTTACACAAATTGGTCTTTTTCCCTTGCCTCATCAAACCCAATTTATCTGGGTTATGATAAATTCTTTTTTTCTACATCTTACTTCTAAAAGGTTGTTGCTAATAGGGTTGTATATATAAATCCTAAAGAATCCAGTCAAAGGTAGTAATTTGAGTGGGAAAAGGGCAAGAAAGGGTGAGATAAAAAAGGGTCAAATTGAGAGTTTTTGTTTTCTTTAACTTTTGCAGATGTCTCAAAAAGATACTGATGTTGGGACTCAAAATAATGACATAGCCGAGGCACTTAGAAGTATTTTTGCTCGACTTGATGCATTAGAGGTCACCTAAAACCCACCTAATCAGGTGAATATAATTGATTTAAGGAGAAGTGTTTTTCATACAAGGTGTGGGATAAAGGATAATATTTGCTCTATGATTATTGATTTTGAAAGTGATGCTAATGTGATAAGTTCATACGTGGTGGAGAAGTTGAAACTTACATGCATCAAACACAATGATTTCTTTCTCCATTGGAAGGTACTCTGATAATGTTCTTTGTGATGTAATTCCAATGCAAGATTGTCATATCAAGCTTGGACGTTCCTGGCAGTTTAATAGGAATGCAATTTATGATAGGGGAAGAATAGAGTTTCTCTTGAGCTAAACGAAAGAAAGTATAAACTTGTACCTTTAACTCCATCCCAAGTTTATGATGATCATAAACGTGTGAAAGAAGCAATGAAAAATTTTGAGAGAAAAAAGAATGATAGGAGTAAGGGGGAGTATGTTGATATTCCAAGAGAGGAAAGAAGAAAGGTTGTGTTGTGTGACGAGAACGGGATGTCAAGTGAGGTCAAGAGAAAAGAAAGGAGAGATGATCGTGAGAGTAATAAAGAGAGGGATAATAATGAGGTAGTGAAAGAGAACCAAGGGAGTTTGAGTGAGGTTATTTCTTATTCTAGCTTTAACCTTCCTACTTCTTCTTTTAGTTGCTTTGATTCTCTTATAGGTACTCATGGAAAAGTTTGCATTGAAAAGTCTTCAGCGGATGAACTTAATACTAAGGTGGTTGAAACTACATTTCCCATTGAGCAAGTATTTGTTCATAAGAAGGATATAGGTAAAGAGAATTATTTTGGATTTGTCCAAGATGAGACTTATGACAAGAAGTCCAACTAGGCAGATGTAGATCTAACGCTAATGAGCAAGGAAAAATGAGGTAATATTATTCCTTTGCTACATAAGACCAAATTAAGGCATGACTCCTCAAGTCTTAGTGATTGTAAGGAAGAAAATGTTTGCTACTAGTGATGAGGAAATCGTGACTATTATGATACAAGTGATCAAATGCCCATTGTTGAACCTAT
>NW_025875416.1:0-1997 GCF_002878395.1 Capsicum annuum
CGTAATTATGGGTGCTTTGTATATATCAAACACCACCCCTTCATCATGTACCCTCCTTTTGAGTGTGTCTTCTCTAACATTAATTAACATTTCTTCGATTGCTAAAAATGGATTCCCCAAAATAATTGGCACCTATTCATTTGTGCCAAAATTAAGAATAATAAAGTCAGCAGGAATAACAAATTTACCAACCTTAATGAGGACATCTTCAATTATTCCTTCCGGATATGCCATGGAACTGCCTGCTAGCTGTAATTCCATAGAGGTCGATTTAGGGTTTCCCAAGCCCAATTTTTTAAATAGTGATAGAGGCATCAAATTTATACTTGCCTCTAAATCACTCAGTGCATGAACCTCTTTACTCCTAATTTGAATAGGGATTACAAAATTCTCTTATTTTTTAATTTCTTGGGGATTTTTTGTGTCATCATCGCACTACACTTTTCAGTGAGCGTTATAGCTCCAATATCCTACAGTTTTACCTTTTTTTCTATCACATCCCTCAAGTACTTTGCATAGTTAGGCATACTCTGCAAAACATCTAGCAAAGGTAAGTTAATATGAAGCTCTTTGAATGTATCAATAAACTTTTTGAACAGGGCATCCTCCTCCGCTTTTATTTACCTCTGAGGGAAGGGTAGTAGCAGTGTCTTTTTCACTTCTTGCTCAGCAATTTTTGGTCTCTAGTACTTAGACTTCCTCGAATTTTCAGCAACTTCTTTGGGAACTTGTTGGGTCACCACCTTAGCATCTCCCTCCTTTATTTCCTTGGGAGGTTCTCCTTGAAGATCTTTACCACTTCTTAAGGTGATTTCCATTACCTGTTTTTAATTTTTTGTGTCAGCTGGCAAACCACCTTGTGTCCTAGTATTCCAATATTTTTTTATTCTTTCCTACTTACAACTCTAAACTTCTAGTAGTAGCTTGCAAATTTTTTAGGTCTGTAGCAAATTGGGTCTGATTAGCTAGGATCTGCTTTAATATCTCCTTCATGTTGTTAGTTGACTAAGTTGGCTGGAACTATGGCTATGGGGCGTTCCATGGCTGATTTGTTGGCTGAGTCTGCCACATCATGTTTTAAGCACTACCGTAATATGGCCTTTGAGCATTCCCTACATACATGACTGATTTCGGATTTGAATCACACATGACCACTGCATGTCCACTATTTTTGCATAACTCACACCAACCTGCAGCTTATTAGATAGCATTGAATGTGGTTGTACGTTGTACTGCTCCTACCTTCATGCTGCTAAATGCTGTGTTGATCAAATTCTGTAGTGTAGAAACCAGTGCTAATAAGGTTGTGAATTGGTCCACCGTTAATACACCCATAATTCTTTTTGTGGCACTTCTAGAATCTGAATGCCAATCTGGATTTCCTTATGCTATGCGGTTCAGCAATATGTACAGCTCATCATAAGTTAGCTCTAATGCTTTACCACCTGCGTCTAAATCTAGAAAAATCTTCGTATTGTGATCAAGAGCTTCTACAAAAGGTTGAGCAAATACCTCATTCGACTATTGGTGATGTGGAAACTTTTGAAGAAGAGCCTTGAAGCATTCCTAAGTATGATAGAGGTATTTATCAGGCTTCTTTTTGAATCTCACTGCAAAGTCTCGCGGTCTTTTCTAATGGAAAAAATTTGATGAGGAACTTTTTGGCTAAATCATTCCATGAAGTGATTGAATTTGGCGGCGCCACATCCAACCACCTTTTACCTTTCCCCAAAAGTGAATGGGGAAACAGTGTCATCCGTACATAATTTGGAGTCACCCTAGTTAGAGTGAATGTATCAGTAAGCTCAATGAAGGTCTGCCAGTGGACTTGTTGATCCTCATGTGAAAGCTCTACAAACTGTCCACTGCTAATAAGAAGCGGCATCATATTGTATTTCAACTCGAAATTCCCCCCAGTTACCTATCTTTGAATTAGGGAAGTTAAGTTCGTTGGAAGTGGGACTGCTACTTCCCTAACCTTCCTACCAGTTGGTTGT
>NW_025875417.1:0-2435 GCF_002878395.1 Capsicum annuum
ACAAATACACAACTTATGTTTTCAATATTATGAAAAATCACAACTCCCTAAACATATTACAAAAATCCCACATATACATAGAATGTTATGTATATGTCGGCTATATTATGTATATTAATAGGTGTCACGCCCCTTTTTTACGTACTCCAAAAAAATGTATATTTTAAAGTTCAAAAGGGCTTTATTATTTCAGTGACAAGAAATGAAAATTTATTTCGGAAAAAAGATTATTTGCATTTTTTATTCAGAGTCGCCACTTGGCATAATCCGGTGTGCCAAGTCACCTTTAGAAAATCCTTTTCGAAACCATTTGACTCTTAAACTGGTTTGCGAATAGAGATTTCGGCTAAGGAATTCTGTTGACCGAGAGGAAGGTGTTAGGCACCCCTCGATCCCGTGGTTCAACCACGGTCGCTTGGGTAGAGTGTATCAACTCTTTTGGCATTATGAAATGTATAAACCACACAAAAGAACGCAAAATAATCAAACAATAAACAAAACAAAACAGTCCAAAAACGTAAAGTCCAGTTCAATTATACAGTCCACAAAATAGAAAAAAATACAAAAATATAAATCCTAGTCTAAACTAAATCTAGACTAAGCTCCAATGCCTTACCCGATTCCGCGGGCCTTCATCACGGTCATTTTTCGCCAACATGATACTTCGGGGCATTCCCCAGTGAATAAATACAAGCGATCTCGGGGCATTCCCCGACTAAATGCACACATTTGAATTAAATACGATAAACTAGAAAGAAACATTCACACGCACATTCCAACATCCAACGAAACACTTATTCCTAAATTTCGCCTACCCGAACGTACGATTGCCTACCCGCTTGACTTACCATGATACTATCACGAAATTGATAATTAGACGTGAAAGTAACAATAACGATAAATCAAAACAACAACAAATCAAAATTAATCCTAATTCACTTTAACAATTTTTAACTCGCGCCCCGAATTCCCTTTAAACCACATGATTAGTGCATGCTTCGATTTTCCAATCACATCTCATAATCCGAAACCAACATCAAACACAACACAAACAACGAAGATTCAAACCAGACACACAACAAATAAATCATCCACACCCACAACATCAATAAAGAATCAAGACAAAAATAAAGATTGGTAGAAGAAATGGACCTCGATGAAACTGATCCTTGTCGATAATAAAAAAATCCGGAGACCAAAATACTCGATCGGAGAACCTCACAACGAACAACTCCAAACTCGATATTGAATTCAACCGGACAGATCGAAAAACCACGACAAAACCTCACGAGGAATAACCCACTGATTCGAATAAATTTCAAAAACAACCCAAGATCCCAGATTCGAAACCCCAAACTAACGATTTCCAACTAACCTTGCACGAACCAAACCAACTCGGATGGATTTAAAACCTCAAGAAATAAGAAATATCAAAAGACCCGAGACTGAAATTATGAAAAATCGAGAAGACCCATACGCGAAATTTCATCAGAATCGGTGGAAAATGGACTGGGTGTCGTTGTCGGTCATCGGCGTCACTGTTTCTGGTGCCTGCTGTCGTCGTTGGTCGGACAGAGAGGCGGAAAACGGAGCAGCGCGTGTTGGCTCGATGAACGCTGACCGGTGCCTGCTGCCGTCGCCGGAGAGGCGGCGAATGAAGCAGCTCGAGTTGGCTCGCTGGACGTTGACCAGTGGACGGCTGACGGTGACGACGGCGTTATTGCTTCCGTCGTCGGTCGAATGGAGAGACGACGAACGGAGGCCTTTTTCTCTTTAGTTTTTGGAGAGAGAGAGAGTAGAGAGGGAGTGATCGTGGACCGTGAGAGAAGGCGGCACCGGTGCCAGCGCCGGTGAGATCTGTTGAGAGAAAGAGTGAGAGTCTACAGAGAAGGTCTAGAGAGATGGTGGCTGATTTCCCTTTTTTCTTTTGTTCCTGTTCATTTTGTTTGTTGATCCCAAAATTCTTGTGAGGAAGAAGATGATGGAAGAAGAAAAAATTTTCAGATCTGCTTTTGTTTCTTTCTTTTTTGGTTGCTGATAATGCCTTTCTTTGGTTACTGTTCATTCCCTTTGTTTTTGAGAGTATGTGTATATATATTGTGTTTATCCTCTTTTGAGTCCTTTCTTCTTGGACAAGAAAAAAAAAAGAGGGGGGAGGGGGGAAGTGACGTGGGGTAGGGTTAGATAGGGGTAGGAAGGTGGGGTATGGGGTGGTGAGGTGGTGATTTGTCATTTCCTTATTGGAGAGGGTTGTTAGGGTGTTAAAAGAATAAAAGTTTGTTAGGGATTTTGTTGAGATTTATTTTTGTATTTTTGGTAAGATGTAATTACGTGGGTGAGGGTACATGATATGATAAGGTAGAAATGAATAAAATCGAACTTCTGAGGGGGACAAAATTACGTGTCTACATCATGCCCCCTTTGAATGTAAACAC
>NW_025875418.1:0-1789 GCF_002878395.1 Capsicum annuum
AAAGGATCAAATATCATACATAGTATCTTTTGACCGCATCAGTATTGTTAGCCATTTCAGCCATTTTGCCTTCAATATCTGTCAAATATAAGGCTTCATTGGGCAACACTTTCTTCACAACGAAAGGACCCTGCCATTTAGGGGAGAACTTGCCTTTCGTTTCAACCTGGTGAGGAAGGATACGTCTCAATACCAACTGACCAACTTCAAAATTCCTGGGATGGACCTTTTTGTTATACGCTCGAGTCATCCTCCTCTGATACAACTGGCCATGACACACAGACGTTAGCCTTTTTTCCTCAATCAATCTCAAATGTTCCAGTCGGGTTTTTACCCATTCGTCATCATCAATATCTGCTTCTACAATGACTCGAAGAGAGGGAATTTCAAATTCTGCAGGGATGACTACTTCTGTCCCATACACCAATAAATATGGAGTTGCCCCTGTTGAAGTGCGAACAGTGGTGCGATAACCTAGCAATGCAAATGGCAACTTTTCATGCCACTGTCTAGACCCTTATACCATTTTTTGCAGTATTTTTTATATTCTTATTGGCTACTTCTACAGCACCATTGGCCTTTGGGCGATATGGAGTAGAATTTTGATGTGTGATCTTAAACTGTTGACATACTTCTTGCATCAAATGAATATTGAGATTGGCAGCATTGTCTGTAATGATCATCTTAGGAATTCCAAATCTACAAATGATATTGGCATGAACAAAATCCACCACAGCCTTCTTTATCACTGACTTGAAAGTTACTGCTTCTACCCACTTTGTGAAGTAGTCAATAGCTACCAAAATGAACCTATGTCCATTTGATGCCTTCGGCTAAATCGGTCCAATCACATCCATTCCCCAAGCCACGAACAGCCATGGAGCGGCCATTACATGCAACTCAACAGGAGGAGAACGTATCAGATCACCGTGTACCTGACATTGATGACACTTTCGAACAAATTAAATAGAATCCCTTTTCCATAGTAAGCCACTAATAACCTGCTCGAAGAATTTTCTTTGACAAGACATGACCGTTCATGTGTGACCCGCATACTCCAGAGTGTATTTCAACCACGATTGTCGAGGCTTCTCTTGCATCTACACACCTTAAAAGTCCCAGATCTGGGGTCCTCTTATACAAGATTTCCCCACTTAAGAAAAATCCACTAGCCAAACGCCTAATAATCCTCTTTTGATCGTTGGTGGCATATGCTGGGTATTCTCCTGAATGAATGTACCGCTTGATATCCAAGAACCAAGGTTCTCCATCGAGCTCTTCTTCAACCGCATTACAGTAAGCATGCTGATCACGACTTTGTATATACACTGGATCGATGTAGGCTTTGTCAGGATGTTTGAGCATTAAAGATAGAGTGGCTAAAGCATCAGCAATTTCATTACGAATACTTGGAATATGCCTAAATTTTACTAACACAAACCGTTGACATAGCTCCTGCAAGCATTGTCGATACGGGGTGAGCTTCAAATCTCGCATCTCCCAATCGCCTTGAATTTGATGGACGAGCAAATTCTGAATCCCCCAACACCAATAATTCTTGGACTCATATATCAACAGCTAACCTCAAACTAAGAATGCAGGCTTCATACTCTGCCATATTGTTAGTACAATAGAATCAAAGTTATGCTGTTATCGGGAAATATTGTCTCGATTTAGAGATAAGAACTGCACCTATTCCGACTCCTTTCATATTGACAGCTCCATCGAAGTATAACCTCAAACCTGGATCAGCATCTATAATGACTTCATCAACACACGACACTTTTTC
>NW_025875419.1:0-2089 GCF_002878395.1 Capsicum annuum
TTTTTTTTTTTTTTTTAATAAATGGGCCCAAACTAGCCGTTTGAACCCAAAAACGGCTATATAGCCGTTGGGCCAACAGCTAGTTTGGCCCAAAAATCAAAAATATCTTTTTTTTTTTTTAATTTTTTGGGTCGGGCCGGGCTTGGTCCGGGCCGGGTTAGCCAGACCCATTTTAACAAAATAACCAGCCCGGGACCCGAAACCCTAAAGCCCTAGGGATTACTGGGACGGGTCAAACCGGGCCGGGTTAGGTAATAGAGCCGAGTCGCCGGCCCGACCCACTTGACACCCCTAATCTAAATGTGTTGTAACTTGTAATACTCCTTGTATAAAGGGAGAACTCAAAATCTTTAATTAGAATTGAAGCATATATTTTATAAATATAATTGACGGTTAGTGTATTTAGACCCAATCCAATAAGGTTGCAATAGTGAGGAGAAGAAAAAACCACTTATAACGTTTTAGATTGAGTTGTGGTATATATTTTTCTTTTGAAGTGGTATCTGCATATATAATTGTTGGGCTGGCATGAGCTCTAAACAATATTACCGATTGGTGGCGGAATATCTTGATGTACAAAGCAAGAACTTATTTTTTAAGGTTTATATAATTATGTAAATTTAGAATTAGATGAGAACTGAGAGGCTATAGAACTGAGAGGAAACTTTCATTCTTTCATTCTTTATCGTGCGTACGTGATTGGGTTTAAGGTTTGGACTTGCAAATGATGATGACTCATTCTCAAATTCACATATCAATGGAGGTTGATGGTGTTGTGTGGTATGAACTGAGGTGTTGTAATGTGGTTAGCATGATTGCTTTCTCGAAGAGTGATCTGGACAAGAATATTTTAACTTCATTAGAGGATATCAATTACAAATATAGTTTTGGATTTTTATATCATTAAATAATATTACTTATACTGAGTCATATTTGTTTAGATTTAACATTCACGTTTTTAACATAAGTGTCGAAATCTATAAAAGAGAAATATTAAATTTAAAAATATTCAACAATTGACTTGAGGTTAGATAGTAGATGATTGAGGAGGTAAACATGCTTCTGATTTGAGATTATTTTTTTGGATAAACAACATAAATCCCAACACTTTACTACCTAATCACTCTCTCTTCCTACTTTAATAATAATTACATAAAATCCAGATATGATATATTAGTTAACGTCATGATACATTAGTTTATGATTCATTAATAAATCTTTAATTATGATTCAAAACAAAAAGAAACGGTAATTAAGCCTATAGTTGAGCAATTAATGCGCTTAATTAAAGAAATTGTTGTTTAAATTACCTAATATACGTCATTTAATAACTTATGATAACAAATATCATAAGTTTTCCTATTATGTAAAAACTTATGATATATTGTATTATGATAACAAATATCTCATTTAATAACATTGAGTTTATGATACACTATAATTCATGACACATTATATTTATTTGTGGTTACTAATACATTATTATATTTTTTGCTTAATACTTTATATGTGTAAAAGTTATCTGATACGTTGTATTAAAAGTTAAATATCTTATGATACATTACTTTATATGCAAATACAACAATATTATATCTACTATTGTATTGTTAATTTAAGTTTTTGATACATTAAATTATTTTGGTTGCGATACATCACTGTAATTAAGTTTGCATTATACTTGACTTATTTTTGAAAATATCTGATACATTATATAATTTACATTAAGATATAAAGCTACAATTAGCTTATATGATACATTGTTGAATAGTAAAATATCTTTTGATGCATAATAGTCTAACAGATGGATGGAAATTAATTTATAGAAATTGTAATTAAAACAATCAAAAGTTTTTCTTAAATTTCATAGCCATTTTGTCCAGAAAGTTTTGATATTTCAATCTATTTTCACGAAAATCAATGTCGTTCATATCATAATGAAATGGTGAAAATTAAAAAAGAAAGTTAATGGTGGAAAGATAGAGTTGTTAGATCTAATTGAGTAGTAGATAAGAACATGACGGAGATTCAAAAGAAAGTTAATAGAAGTTGTAACTTGAATGTTGAAGTAGAAGATGAAGATGAGAACATG
>NW_025875420.1:0-2520 GCF_002878395.1 Capsicum annuum
GTTATTCCAGAGGTAAAATTGACAATACCCTTCTCTTGAAAACTAATGAAAAGGATTTATTAGTTGTGCAGGTATATGTGGATGACATTATTTTTTGTTCAACCAATATGAATATGACTCATGAGTTTGCCAAACTCATGAGCTGTGAGTTTGAGATGAGCATGATGGGGAGCTGAATTACTTCTTGGGGTTGCAAATAAAACAAACAATATCTGGGACAATGATCCATCAACAGAAGTATGTCAAAGAACTTCTCAAGATATTCTCCATGAAAGAGGGTAAAGAGATCAGTACTCTCATTGCCACTGCCACAAAGCTTGATTTAGATAAAACAGGTCCTGATGTGGAGGAAAAGATGTATAGAGGTATGATAGGATCATTATTGTATCTCACAGCAAGTAGGCTCGACATTGTATTTAGTGTAGGGCTATGTGCTAGATTTCAAGAAAAGTCTAAAGAATCACATCTAAAATCAGTGAAAAGGATCTTCAGATACTTGAAGGGAACCAGTGATCTAGGCTTATGGTATCCCAAAGGTAGTAACTTTAATCTGGTAGGTTACTCTGATGCTGATTATGCAGGATATTTGGAAGACAAAAAGATCACTACAAGCATGGCTCACTTCCTTGGATCATGTTTGATTACCTGATCTACTAAGAACCAAAATTCAGTAGCATTATCTACTGCTAAAGCTGCATATGTTGTTGCAGGTTCTTGTTGTGCTCAATTGCTATGGATTAAGCAACAACTTATGGATTTTGGTGTAGATGTTGGTTGTGTTCCCATTTTTTGTGATAATACGGGTGTTATTAACATAGCCAAAAGTCATGTTCAACATAAAACAACCAAGAATATTAATATTAGACATCACTTTCTTAGAGATAATGTTGAAAAAAGTCATATATCAATTATGTTTTATTCAACTGAGGAACAAATTGCTGACATATTTACCAAGGCCTTGAGTAGAGAACACTTTGAAAGGAACAGGTTAGCCTTGGGGATGATTAAAATTATATAAATCTCTCTCAATGATTGATTAGAAAAGATTGTACTTAAGTGTTTATTGAGTAATTCAGTCTTACACATTTATTTATGCATCCTAATTCCAAGGTTTTTGTAATACCCCGCATGTTTCTAAGCTAGGAAGTGAATAAGTATTCCTACGTATGAAATCTCCTATCCTATGACTCATACTTGAGTACATGACTTATAATGAATATCCTAGAGATAGGATAGCTTATGATGCATTAAGCATGTTCATATGAGTCACTTAAGGTAATACAAGCTAGGAGTTTTTGAGTTATTTTAAGGGTAATTAAGTCTTTTAACACTCCTTACACGTCCCTAAACTTAACCCTACAAAATATATAGCTTCTAAACATATTACAACCCTATTATCATCTCAAATCTCATCATCCAAGAGCACTAAAAGAGAAAAACAACTAGGGTTGCGTAACTAAGCTTGAAGATCCAATTTCAAGGAAATTCTTTCGTCAATCATCAAGAATCTTCCTTCTAAGGTATGTGTGAGTTGATTTATGGATCCCTTTCATCCATAAATCTCAAAAACCCTCTTTTCCATTATAAAGTATGATTTCTATATTGTTGGGTGTTAATGATCATGTTGTTGATATTGGGTGATTCCCAAGATAGAATCTTTATATGTTTTTTTTTTAATTTCATGATATCATATGAGTTGGAAACATGTAAATTTAGTTGTTCATGATGTATAATTTGATGATTTCACCTATGCTTAAGATGTGCATGTAAGTTGTTTGATAAAATGCCTAAGAAACTAGAAATCATGCAATATATCTAAATTGTGACTAAGTGAAGCATTCATGATATGCCCTTACGTTCCAGTGACTTCTATGTTGTTAATGGGCCTTGTAAATGTTGTTGGAATACTCATGAACTATTCTTATAAGATTATGCTATGTTTACTTACAAATCCTACTTATGAACAAGATGTATGATAACCATGCAATCCACATGAACTTCCATGCTATTGGTATGTGTTGCCAATATGATTATGCAATGAACATGATATTAAGATTGTGCAAGTACTTCCATATGATATGAAATCCTTTCCATGCAATACATTGTTGATAACCATGCTTAGTATGAGATCCCTACTTATGATATTATAAATTATAGACTCTAGTCTTATGATCAACTCAGTCATGTGTGTCAGTTTCCTTCCATATAGTCCTGGGGGTACTTGTACCCGAAAACTATAGCTGTGAGCCTAGATCCATGTCATGTTTCACGATATCCGAACTCAAGCTATGATTCCATAGACTTCAGTCAGTCATGTGACTCAGGAAAACCTCATGATCTTAGTCAGTTGTCAGATATCAGTAACATTCCACCAGTCAACGGAATTCAGTAAGATTAAGTCATACACAGTCAGTTATTCATGTCAAGTCCCTCCAGATGGGAGTAGAGGTTAGCACCGAGTGAACCCAAGGATGGGAACTCACCCGCCAGTTCAGGGTGTGATTCTTAGTAGTCATCCTT
>NW_025875421.1:0-1269 GCF_002878395.1 Capsicum annuum
AGTATAATAATAATAAAAATCAATCATTCTTAAATTTTGTGAAAAAAATTACACTAAAAAATATATCAAATAAAATAAATAAATTACGTTAAACATAATATTTATCTTTTACTTATGTTTCAATATATGAAATAAATATTTTCATTGTATATGCGTTAAAGGATGTTAAACATGCATAATCTTTGTATAATGAATATGAGTATATATAGCCGATAATTCATCAGAATATAATGAATGTGTTCTAGTATAAGGTAATATACTTGTGGGTGTGATATATATAGTACGTATTCAAGAGTTCATATATATATATATATATATATACACACACACACACATCATGTAGTGATCGATTGATGAACGATTTAGTCAAAAACTAGTATATTAAGCTAATCAAATATAATTAATCGATCACTCATCTGAGTATGTACATGAAACACGTCATATTATATTATTGGATAATATACTTGTGTACGTATGTGATATATATAGTACGTATTTAGAACTTGATATAGTCGATAGTGTGTATATGTGTGTATATGTATAGGTATATATATATATATATAATGAAGGTATATTAATGACATAAGATAAAAATTCATCTGATCAGTATATATGAAATACGTTATATATTATTATGGGGTAGTATATTAAAATCGAGTTTGTGATGTTTATAGTACTTATTTGAAAGTTGATAGACAATTGAATATATGTATATATATGTATATCTCGTGCAGTGACATATTCAGTAATCGAAAGCTCGATAACTGAATCTATATATCAAAATATTTTGAATAATACATTGATATCATACTATTGAGGAAATAGATATACTATTTAGTGTCAATATGTAGATACGCGTATATTGTTGAAGTTGTAATAACGTAAGACAAGTAATTAATAATTTATTTGATTAACACATTCTATTACGAGGTCTATATATATATCAATGAATTTTATAATTTACGATAATTTTTTGATTAATTAGCATTTAATTACGATTATATATATATATATATATATATATATATATATATATAATATCGTAATTAAATGCTAATTATCCAAAAATTTATCGTAAATTACAAAATTCATTGATATTATTATACGATTGAGGAAATATAATACTCATGTTATTGTTATAAATATTATAAAATTTATTAAAAAATAATTTATTTAAAATTAATTTTAATTTATTAATTTCTTGATTTATTATTAATTGTAGTAATTAAAATATTTTTTTTATTATTTTATTAAAAATCGACCACTTGT
>NW_025875422.1:0-1450 GCF_002878395.1 Capsicum annuum
TAAAAATTCAAGCGAAATAGTTTGTTCATTAATTACCATTTTATGATTACATAATGTTGAATTTTGTACGCTAATTGTAATAAATTTGTATGAAGAAAGAGAAAACCGGTTGTGCATACCGAAGAAGATAGTGATAAGTAGCTCAACCATTCAATAGCCAAAATCACCAATGGTATGTTTACTATACCTCGCTAAATTTTCAATACAAGCTTATTGTCTAGGATAAAACGGTACTAATTTATTTTACCGATAATAGCCAGCTAAAATGGTTTTCAAACTAATTAAATTATTTTTTACTTCAAATTATGGTTGACAGTTCTAAATGGTTAAGCGAATAATAGTCTAAAAGTAGCTTGCCCTTACCGTGGTTCGTAGATGAGTACAGTATTACTCTAAATTAAACATTTAGACAAAGAAAGTAAAAAAAAAATTTTACGTGAGACCTTTAGCTATTTCCTTTGATTTAGGGCGTTGAAGTTGAGTTCGCAAGCAACATGAGGAAGGATGGTATAAGCACAAATCAATGACATCTTGAGAAAACGACTAATGATTGGTGCAATCAACCGTTGAATCGAGAGTCTATCGGAAATAACTTCTCAGACGCTCCCCTCCGTTGGTACTTCTACATAAAAACTCTTTGTTTAACTTTTCTTAATTTGTTAAATATTTTCGGATAGTTTTATCGTATTCCATAAACAAGTTAGGTTTGTATGACTAATTGTACCCAAGTTTGCATATAAGACACGTATCTTGTAGGACACGAAACTAGCAACATCTTTTGGGCCTTATTTAAAGTGTAGAAATAGCTATAATTACAAAAGTTGTATAACCAAGGATTACTAAGATAAAAGAGTTTGCTAGACTTGGATCCTTTATGTATGTGACTGTATCCATGTCGATCATATGAGAGTTACACCAAGAGCTTAAGTTTCAGATAAGTGAAGACATGAGTGGCAGTTGCTCTTTCTGGCTTGCAAAGACAAAAGTCTATCGACTGAATGGTTGAGAGAATAATAGTAACTCTTAACGGATTTTCTTGAATGGGGTCTAACAGATTTGTGGTTGAATCTTTAATAATGATACTTAGATAATTACCATAACATCTAACTATTATAAAAAAGCATTAATTAGCGAAAAATCTAGGTTAATAGAAAATATATAGGAAGTAGATTTGGATATAACTTATACAAATAGTAGATTGAGATATCAAACTAAGCTAAGCAAAAAATACCTTAACTTAAACCACTTAGGATAACAAGATAGCTTCTTTAAAACATCTCGATTACCTAGATCTTAGATTTCAACCAGAAAAGAAATATAGAATATTAAAAAATAACTCCACTATAAGGTGTAATTTCAACCAGGGAGAACACATTTTACATTCGGAAGATAAACAATACAATACAATAATAGATTTTTTGATAAATACAAGTGAGAAAACTCAGGAAAA
>NW_025875423.1:0-1499 GCF_002878395.1 Capsicum annuum
TATATATATATATATATATATATATATATTAAAAGTGTAAAGACCTTAGAAAAGTGATTTAAACTTTTTATCCTTCATTAAAAGACTCCGTAATAGACAAAGTCATCTTTTCATATTTTTTCTTCAATTTTTGATATTGAATATTGACTATAATAAATATATATAAAAATTAAATGGAGAAGATTTTCTACTTTTAGCTGAATTTCTAAATTTATTGAATAAATTGTTAAAGAAAATTCACCTTGAAAGAAATTATTACACACACAAAAAAAAATTTCTATATGAAGTAAAGTTCTAAATATTTTAGAAAAATTGAAAAACTATTTTACATAGAATATGTTAAGACTCTTAAAAGAAGAAGAAAAGAATTCTTCCAAAAACTAAATGCAATTCGTATAAACCAATTACAAAAAAAGTAATGGACTTCACCAAAAAAAAAAAAAAGGTATTGTTTTTTTTAGGTTAGGACTATTATTCTTTTGTTATAATATTTTAGTTTAGGAGTCTTTATATTTCTTTCATTTTTTCAATTTTACAAGTCCGTTTTTAGGTTTATACAAATATATTATTTGGGTAATAAAATTTTGTGACAGTAACTTTGTTATTAGGTAACTTTGTGATTTTTGAATTTCAAATTTCTATTTATATTATATTTTGATTTTATTGATCATAACCTTTACACAAAACTTTGTTACAAAATTTTTATTTAAAAATTAAGTTTAATTGTATTGTTTTGATATCTTTATTATCTTATTATTTTGTTGCAATTTACAGGTGGTAAATGAACGTCGGTCGACTTTGAAATTTTTTTTTAGGAAAATGTTAGATTTAATTGTATTGTTTTGATGTCTCTACTTTGAGATTTTTTTTTGTGTGTGTAAAGATTAGATTTAGTTGTATTGTTTTGATATCGATGTTATCGTATTATTTGTTGTAGTTGACAGGTGGTAGTTGGTTGTCGATCGATTTTGAGAAAAATCTTTTGCAAAGGTTAGGTTTAATTGTATTGTTTTGATATTCTATCATCGTATTATTTTGTTGTAATTTACAGGTGGTAGATAAATTTCGATTGACTTTGAAATTTTTTTTTGTGTGTATGATAGATTTAATTAAATAAATTCTCCATCTTTACATGCTCAAAAGATGTTGAATTTAATTATTGTATTCTTTTTTATTATTTAAACAAATATTGTATTTAGTGTAACGTGTAAACTCATTAAAGTGAGTTATACGCGCGGGACGTGTACACCTAAACTAGTAATATTAAAAGTGTGAAAACCCTTAGAAAAGTGATTTGAATATTTTTATTTTAATTTAATTTATATTATGGATAAATTAAGAAACCTCGCTACTAAAGGTGTTAAAATTTTTTGTCCCGAAAGCGGTAGTGGTAGTAAAAAGCGAATTACTAGCGGTAGAGGTAGTTCAAGTAGTAGATATACCCGTGTGCCTTCGCCTCCGGTACCGCTTGGTACACCTTTTGAGGAAGAAATAGGTGT
>NW_025875424.1:0-1488 GCF_002878395.1 Capsicum annuum
ATAATATTCAAACTTTTTTATACATAAAATATTAATTATAATCTACTTTTTAAATACTTTTTCAACTAGTTTTAGTAATTTTCAATAATTTGAAAGTAGATGTAGATATATATTTAGATTTTGGCCTTTAAGTTATAATATTTGTCTATTAATTGCTAATTAAATGATCCAAAATCCAATATAAACAAATTGTAGGGAGGTGCGGTTGTAGGGGTGCGGATAATTTATGCGTGGATATTTCTTAACTTCTCTAAATATTTTTATTTTGAGTTTATTTATGTTAGTTTTATCGATATTCATATCTTGAGGGGTGATTATATGGTAATTGGTTAAATGCTTTACTATAGTATTCTTTATTTTTTTCCTTAGTTTTTGTAATTCTTCTATATTATTTTGAAGGTATTCTAAATATTCTATATCTTTTGTTTCAAAATATCCAATTAGATTATCTTTCATAAGTTTTTCTAATAATATTATTTCTTCCATATTTTGTCTCGAATATTTTAAATATTCATAGTCTATAATTTTATCCTGTAGTAATTGCAGAGTTACAAATTTCTGGATAATAATTTATCCTAATTGTACTGTAATGTATATCTAATTCTAGATTTTCAATGCTATTTATTATCTTGTGTTGGTCTTCTCGTAGCGAGTTTTTTAAATTATATAAACTATCACATGTACTTTTTCCTAAATTTTCTAGGGTTTCTTCTATCCATATTAATTTTTCTTTTAGATTCTCCTTTATTTTTCTAATTCGGTTTTTATAATTAATTTCTTCATTTAGATTATCGTGATTTTTTCTAGTTTTTCTAATATATTCTAACATTTTTTAATCTGAATAATATCCATCGGGTAATTATCCAGGTATAACTATTCTATCCAATTTATAGTTTCAATTTCATAGTCTAATACTTTTTCTAATATTATTCTCTTAATATCTATAATTTTTATATCTCTAAGTATATATAAGATTAAGATTTTAAGATTATCTATCATTTAAAATTGGTTTAATACTTTATTATAATATTTTTTAGTTGTTTGTTTTAATTTCATTAATTCTTCTATATTTTCACTAAGAAATTGTATATATTTTATATCTATTTTCCAAAATTCTAAATATACATAATTTATCATAGTTAATGTGTGGGTTTGGTATGTAAGTATTTATAAGAGTAGTTCGGCAGGTGTGGTATATAATTAATTCTAGTCATAAAATATCTGTCAAATATTTTTTCCAATATGACTTTTCTTATATCTACTATTTCTATATCCTTAAGTACATATAAAATGAGTATTTTAAATTTATCTACCATTTCGTCAGATAAATAATTATCCATATTTCATAAAATTGCTATTTTCAAAATATTCCCTTCAATCATGCACATAACAAAATATGATCACTTTAGATTGCTATATACTAGATTATTCTTAAATAGCATATTCTTCGATCACTATTAGCATGGTAATCTGGATACTTTTTCCTTA
>NW_025875425.1:0-4661 GCF_002878395.1 Capsicum annuum
TTTTATTTAGACTTATATATTCTGAATAATTACTAATTAAAGATTCTTTAATTTTTCTAAAAGCTTCTCTATTTTTAAGTGGTCTTCTCATAATTAATTTAATAATTTATAGGTAAATTCTGATGATAACTCTAACATATATCTTACTGCTCTACTTTTTAAATTACTGGGCTCTGATACCATTTGTAGGGGGTGCGGATATCTGACGTATGAAATAGATTTATTAGGTAGCTTTAATATTTCATGTTAAATTACTTATTTTGTCCTAAAATCTATAAAATATTGATAATCTCATTTTTTGTTAAAAATTCATCATCAAAAAATGTGAAAAAAAATTACTCTCATTTTTCATTATTTAGTATCATTTATATTTGAAGAGTTAAATTCTATTTTTTGAAAAAAAATAATTTTTCAAACATTTTCATCTATGTCTAAAAAATAATTTTTATTTAATAATTAAGCATGAACTAAATTAGAAAGAGAATGTAAGGATACTTTAATTACTTGTTCATGATAAATTTGTTTTGAAAATAAAATTTTGAGTAAGATTAATAAACATTTCTACAAAATAGAAAGATAATAAATTCTTGGATCAATTTTGAATTTGATTGTATAAATAGTTTTCGTGGTGTCACTATCATTTTTAACGACTCATCACTTTTGTAGCATTTAATAAGTTGAAATAATTGTTCAAATTTATCGGAATGAATCAAAATTTGTAAAGTAATTAAAATTTAAATTACAGATAAAATGGACAAAAAAATTGATGTAGGGCTACCAAAATGTCAAATTCTCTCTTGTATATAGTAATGATTGTGGCACTATAAGAAAGTTAAAGATTTTTTGTTTTGAAAATTGGTGGATGTTTCTAGAAATATTTTGGAGAAGAGAGGATATTTTTGAAGTGAGTTTAATGAATGCTGAAAAGATGATTTTACCCTTGATTGTCCTTGAACTCATCTTTCTATAATATCTATGTCCAAAGTAGGAATTTGTTCTAATGAAAAATTAAGAATAATTATATTCTTGGAATAGTAGGGATCAATTTGGGAAAAACTAATGTCTTGATTTTTAAAGGGACAAATAAGAAAGTTAACTAATAGAGAAGATCACAGAACATTGTCACACCCCTTTTTTACCGAAAAGATATATTTTAAATTTCGAAAGGGTTTTTATTTATTGAAGTGACAAAAGATTGAAAATTTATTTTGAAAAAGGATTATTTACATTTTTAATCAGAGTCGCCACTCGACATAATCTGGTGTGCCAAGTCACCTTAGAAAATCCTTTTCAAAACGATTTGACTCTTTAAACTGGTTTGCAAACAGAGATTTCGGTTAAGGAATTCTGTTGACCGAGGGGAAGGTGTTAGGCACCCCTCGATTCCGTGGTTCGACCATGATCGCTTGGTGGAGAATATTGGCTAATTTGACACTACCAATGTATAAACCACATAAAACACACAAAAACAATCAATCAAAACAAAACAAATCCAAAATCATAATGTTCAGTCCAATTTATACAGTCCAAAATGGAAAAATGCAAAAATAAATCCTATCTAACCTACACTAGTACTAAACTATGCTCCAATGCTTTACTCCATTCGATGTTTCGGGCCTTGACCGTGCACCGTTTTCAAGTACAACTTTCTCGAGGCATTTCCCGGATAAAGCAACACAGATACCTTGGGGCATTCCCCAGTCAAATGAGTACATTTTTTCAATTGTGATAAAATAAATCCATTCAACACATATCGCAAACATTTCACCAATTTTACAATCCCTAAGTTTGCCTACCCCTATCGTTTGCCTAATGATTCACAGCCTAAAACATGATACTATCGAACTTAACAAAGTCGACGTTTATTCCGAATCAAGCAATCATCACTAAACCAACATAAATCAATATTCACTTTTAACAATTTTCGATCGTTTTTCCAAAATTCAACTTAACTCCAAATCAACTACGTGATTAACATACTTCACATCAGAATTAACAATCAAATAATGACGAGTAAAATCACCTCAACCAAATTCAACCAAAAATCACACCATTCAAAAATATTCATGAAAAGAGAGGTAAGAGATAGAATTGGACCTCAATCGTTCTTTTTATTCCAAAATCAGTGATGAATTGAAATTCACGGAGCAACGGAACCTCGATCCAATTGGAACCTCAACGTCGAACCTGCAACTTGAACAAATACCAAAGAGCACAACCCAACTCGAGTTTTTCGACTAAAAATCAGTGAACGCCGTCAATCCGAAACGGACTAATAGGAACCAAATGAGACCAACAATATCCAAAACCCAAACCCATTCCAACGTAAAACCATTTTAAAACCAATTTTGGAAGAAGAATCAGGCTTCGCTACTGTGCGCCTGTTTTTGGCTCGTCAGTGATCGTCGGTTTTTGGTCGAAAAATGAGAACGAAAGAGAGATGATGGCTTTTTCGATGGGGGAAAATGAGTTCCGACGATAATCTCGCTGGAAAATTCAGAATATTAGCCGTTTCCCGGTGGCTTCCCCACCCCGTTTCCCTTTTATCGTCTCTCCGTCTCTGATCTACCTCTCAATCACTGACCTCTCTCTTTTTCTCTCTCACTCCGAACCTTTTCTACGTGTGTTTGTGAAGAATTGTACGTAGGTGGTGAATGGAATGAGTGCTATGTTTGTTGCTGTGCATGGATTCTGGAGAAGAAGGTGAATTGTACGTTATATGGTGAGGTTTATGTGTGTGTCTCATTGGTGAGTGAAGATACTAGCGAGTGAAGAAAAGTGGAGCTTTTATGTGAGGTGTATGGCAGTGACGATGGATGAAGAGTATGGTCAATGAGAGTATTTGTGCCCCCTTGAATGTGATGATATATATGTGTATAAATGGAAATTAAGCCCCCTTTTTGTGTGTGTGGAATCACGTGGGCCCCCCTTTTTTGGTTTATTCCTTTTTCTCCCTTCTATATGTATATATTCTGGTATTAAAACAAAAGATGGAAAAATGTGATTTGGGGGTGGTGACGTGGTAAGGGTAGTGGTTAGGATAGGGGGCATGGGGTGGTGATGTGTTGTTCAAAATTGATAGATGGGTGGTTAATATTGTTACCAAAAGAATAATTGGGGATTAGGTTTGTTAGTGGGTTTGTTTTTTTTTGTTTTGTATTTTTGTGGGATATAATCATACGAGTGAGGGCACGCAGTAAGACTAAGGTAAAAATGCTTTCGGGGAGGGACAAAATTACGTGTCTACATTATGCCCCTCTTTGCATGTAAACACAAAGTGTTTTCATACAAAGAAGTAGACAACGAGGCAGAATTTTGACCTAACCATTATTCTAAGGAAGAAACAAAAGAAAGAAGGACAACCGAGTTAGATAGTCTAGTCAGGTCCCGTCGAGGTTCCGGTATGAGGCTTTGTCATTACATCAAAAATGAAAATGACAAGTTAAAAATATAAATGAAATTACAAAAACTCTATCTATACAACTTTCCTTGACTCTTGCCTCGCATTTCATCACCCTATTCTTCAGGTGGACTCCTGACTTGCAATTTCTTCACCTTGTTCTTCAGGCGTGCTCCTGACTTGCAATTTCATCACTTGTTGCTATGCTTTCAATTTCTTCACCCTGTTCGGCAGGCGGGCTCCTGACTTACTATTTTTCAATCTGTTTAACTTTCAATTTCTTCACCTTGTTTCTTGGTTTTCCATTTATTCGCCCTGTGCTTCGGGCAGGCTCCTGAAATCACATCAAAACTGGAAAGAAAATTATTCCAAACAAGAATTATTATAAAGAGAAATTTCATTTGCCAGAAAAGTAAAGTTCCAAAAACAAGAATTAAATTTTGCCCTAGTTTATCATCAAAGGATTTTTGTGAAAGTCACATCATTATAGGAATCAAGGAGAATGACTCGACTAAAAGGTACGCCTTATAGGAATCAAGGGGAATGACTCGACTAAAAGGTAGGCCTTATAGGAATCACGGGGAATGACTCGACTAAAAGGTGCGTCTTATAGGAGTCAAAGGGGATGACTCAACTAAAAGGTACGTCTTATAGGAATCAAAGGGGAATGACTCGACTAAAAGGTATGTCTTCTAGGGGTCAAGGGGAATGACTCGACTAAAAGGTACGTCTGATAGGAATCAAAGGTGATGAATCGGCTAAAAGGTACATTTTCTAGGGGTCAAGGGGAATGACTCGACTAAAAGGTACGTCTTCTAGGGGTCAAGGTGAATGAATTGACTAAAAGGTACGTCTTCTAGGGGTCAAGGGGAATAACTCGACTAAAAGGTATGTCTTCTAGGAATCAAGGTGGATGACTCGACTAAAAGGTACGTCTTATAGGAATCAAAGGGAATGACTCGACTAAAAGGTACGTCTTATAGAAATCAAGGGGAATGACTCGACTAAAAGGTATATTTTCTAGGGGTCAAGGGGAATGACTCGACTAAAAGGTACGTCTGATAGGAATCAAGGGTGATGACTTGGTTAAAAGGTACGTCTTCTAGGAGTCAAAGGGAATGACTTGACTTAAAGGTACGTCTTCTAAGGGTCAAGGGGAATGACTCGACTAAAAGGTACATCTTCTAGTGTTCAAGGTTAAATTTAAGAAGTGTATTCCCAGCAAATGAAAACTGAAATCCCTGGACAAGAAAGTGTGTCT
>NW_025875426.1:0-2026 GCF_002878395.1 Capsicum annuum
TATTTGATTA
Source organism: Capsicum annuum (assembly GCF_002878395.1). Taxonomy (NCBI): domain Eukaryota; kingdom Viridiplantae; phylum Streptophyta; class Magnoliopsida; order Solanales; family Solanaceae; genus Capsicum; species Capsicum annuum. Next base: position 11 of record NW_025875426.1, read on the forward strand.
CAGATTACATATATGCTTCCTCTCCATTCATTTTTTTTGACACTCTTTCTTAGTTTATGCTAAAAAGAATAATGTCCTTTCATGCTTCGAGCTAGTCTTTAATTTTAAATTTTTTATCTAAAAAAAACCTCGAGAATTAAAAGCTATATATATATATATATATATGGAGGTTATTTCAATTTTCAAGTTATTGTATGTCATCAAATTTGCTTATTACTTTAGCTTCAAACGTGAAATATGAAATTTGAAAAACAAGTTATAGTAAGAAGTTTTCCAAGATTTCTTTTTTGAGTTATCACTCGGAAAATTTCAGTTGTATTTTTATATGGAAACATAACTTCAACTTTCATATATTTTTATCAACTTAACCACTTCAATTTTCTTATATCAACCAATTAATTCATATTCAAGCGCCTAATTACCTGCTCTAATTATATAATTATGACCATAGAAACGTCATGATATGTTTGATATATCACAAGCTCTAAGAAATTTTCTATTTCATTTTTCTTGGTGTAGACTTTAGTTAGAACCAAGAAATGGTTATTATCGATCCCAATTTCTTAATCAAACTAATAGTAGTAGATTTTTGTCATGCTACAAAATACAATGCTTGTGTCTAGGGTTGGCAAAGAGTTGAACTTTGGGGATTAATTAAACATATATGATTATCAACATGTGTAAATCTCAAGGCTAATTAAATTGCAATCTCAATGTATATACTAATTAATATTGTGTGCATATTTTATGATATGAATGGTTGGTTCCAAATTCCAAAAGGGAAATATGAGTCCTCCCAAGAATAAGATGCAACTAGCCGCTCTTCTTCCACCTACTCCATGTGAGTAGTTTACAAGTATCCTTGTCACCTTCTTCTCGTATATTGTGCAGAACCGGATTCAGAATTTAAACAAGATGAATGTGGTTGTATGTTAAGGTTCTTTTCGTGTAGTATTGCACGTGTTTAGAGATGGATCTACGATTAAAAGTGATAACTTCATGCGTTAATACATGTACGCGCATTATATTTTTGAAACAGGGGCGGACCTAGGTGTTAATTTCTGGTGCTCCAGCACCTGTTAAACCTGACGCAAATTAGGTACAATTATATAAGAAATGTATAAAAACTGGTATAGGATGGAGAAAATTAAGTACCTATTAAACTAAGCAGATAGCTGGGTGATTTGGTTTTCAGGCGGAATCTTAAAGCTTCAGATATATGTGTTTGAACCTTTTGAGTATCCACGACCCCTAAATTCTGGGTCCGCTTGTTTTCAAATGATGGGTTTGGAATAATTTAATATATGTATTATTGAAATTTAAACAGTTTAACAAATAGATGTATCTATGTTTGTTAATTAATGAGGCTTTGGTTTAGGCCTAAGAGGGCAATTGAAACATGAAACTTTTCCTTCTTTTTTTTTCTCCTATAAGTTTATTTGAACATATATTTTGAGTCTGATTAATTTAAATTTACTCCGAGAACTCCCATTTTTGGCTCTACTAAACATAATTCTACTTTCAATGCTTGAATCTGAGACGTTTAATTAAGTTCGTGTTTGGGTACGTATGTATGTGTTGGAGTTTATGTTGAGAAAGTGTAATAAGTGACCGATCGAGGCATGCACATGTTATTAATCTCGAAAATTACAAAATTCATTGTTCCAAATTATGATATATAGTAATTGTTTTTTTAAGACAATTCTTATCCAAGATATATCCATTTCTAACATGCCACACGTGAGTTTGTGTCTCTAATCACCTCGAAATTAATTACTTAATTTACTATAGTCTAAAATATTTTCATCTCGGTTATCAAAAATATCTTAAAGAGTTAACTCATATCCTAAAGTAGATCACAAAAAGGATATTGAAAAGACACTCAAAATATAAATTTATGAAATGTATATTTGATGTAGTACATTATACATGTATCATAAACAATTCATTTTAGCGAGATGAATATCACGAAGTCTTGCTTAATTTATGAAAGAAGTGTGCGAATATGACGAGCTT
>NW_025875427.1:0-2304 GCF_002878395.1 Capsicum annuum
ATAGTTATAATATACTAATTTATAAAACATATACACATGTATACATTAATTATATATGTCTATAAAAGATATATACACATATATACGTTAAATATATACGACTATAGAAAATATATACACATATATACGTACCATTCAACATATATGTACTACTTAAAATAAAATATATTGCAATATATTTATACCACAATATATATATATATATATATATATATATATATATATATACCCATACATACATACATACATACATACGCACACATATATATAGTTATATATATAGTTATATACTAATTTATAAAATATATACATAGGTATACGTTAGATATATACTACGATATATACGCATATATACGTATCATTCAATATATATGTACTACTTTAAATAAAATATACTACAATATATGTGCTATAATATATACACACACTATATATATAATTATATACTAATTTATAAAATATATATACATGTATACGTTAAATATATACTACGATATATACACATATATAAGTACCATTCAATATATATGTACTACTTTAAATAAAATATACTACAATATATATATACTACAAGTTTACAATATACACACACACTATATATATAGTTATATACTAATTTATAAAACATATACACATGTATACATTAAATATATACGTCTATAGAAGATATATACACATATACGTACCATTCAATATATACGTACTACTTTAAATAAAACATACTACAATATATACACACTATATATATAGTTATATACTAATTTATAAATCATAGACACATGTATACGTTAAATATATACTACTTTAGAAAATACATACACATATATACACTATTTTAAATAAAACATATGCTACTTAATATAATAAATTAATAATAGTATTAAAACTAAGTTTTTAATTTAAACTAGAAATTCAATTTAAATCATTAAACGGAGAAAATTACAAAGTAAGGACTAAGGAATGAATTAATGTTGAATTTTATTGATTGCAAAATGATCCAAAAATTATAATTTACATGAATGAAAAATCCACAAATTTTGCATCATTTTTTTCAACTCATTCATGTTAATATTAATGGGAACTTTCTTAGGATAGTCCAAGTCAACGGGGGGAAACAATGCATTGGACTTGATTCTGTTGAGTTCTCCCGTGAAGTCATAGTTTCTTCAAGTCTCTGCTCGTCTTTCGGCTCCGCTTCCATTCCTTGATTTCTTCGTTATCTCTAATCCAATTTCTGAGGAAAACTAGAACATTCATTGCATTATTTCCCAATGAATGACGGTTGTCTCCAAGTTGTTGTCATCCTTGACTAAAAGCCCTTCCTGATGCAATGGTTGACATTGAAACATTCAAGATATCTCTAGCTAATCTTGAAAGCACAAGATATTGTGTTTCATTAGTCCTCCATCAATCCAACGCGTTGATCCGATGTCTGCGATCCTCTAGTGGCGACCGAAGATAATACTTAAGCTCTTCTCGATAAGTTGATGTGTAAGCTCCCTTCTCAACACTATTCCAACAATTTAAATCATTAAAGTGATCAGAAAAACCACTATGTGCCGGCCTTTTAGAAGATGATGGCTCCTCGGGAAGATGAGGAGTGATAGTTGGAGTGATATTTATGGGTACGACTAAATCAACTAAATCAGTATAGTGATTATATAATTTATCTATGTATTCATTTGCATCACCCATAGTCGTCCACAAATCAGGTTGTACTTGTTCAGAATCATTGTTAGTATTTATCTCTAAATTAGAATAAATAAGAGTACTAAAGTGACACAGTATTATATTTCATACACGGATTTAGCATAGCACCAACCAAGTAAATAGGGGGAATTGAAAAAAATATTTTTTAAATTTAGCAAATATGGCACCAACAGCTTCTTTGTAACCTTCTTTATTTTTATATTCTTTGAGCAAACCAGAAATATCGGCTATATATGCCAAAATATTACAAACAGTATGATAATAAGCACTGAAAAATTCAACCGTAGATATATAAAATTTTTCCAAAAACTTAACAAGATCATTAATTACAACCCAATCAGAATCATGTAGCATGCAATCAGTAGAATCAACAAACGAACCACAATTTGGTTAAAAGATAGTGTAATCGGAACTCTATATTTATAACAAATTTTTTAAAAAATCATACGTAGTATTCCATCTAGTATCACATTCTTTAGGCATCAATATCGGTGCAAGTCCATTTTGTTCACATATAAGTTTAAAGTCTCTAATTCTACTTCTACAGTTATTTCCTTGAATAAAACCAACGGCAAGCCGAATTTTTTCAATATA
>NW_025875428.1:0-1381 GCF_002878395.1 Capsicum annuum
GAGTTTAGTTAGAAGTCTAATTCAGCAGTGGGGGGCAGACATCAACATTCTTGTTGAGACCAAGTTAAAGGGGGGGTCTGATTCACATCTAATAAAACAGCTTTGGTTTAATAGATGGTTGGGTGAATTTCATTTAGACGTTGTAGGGAGTAGTGGGGGGATAGTAATAATGTGGGATAGAAGATTTTGGAAAGGAGAATTGGTGGACGTGGCTGGCCAGGTGATCACTTGCAAGTTTGAAGGTGTTAATCAGAATCTAACTGGCTCATTAGTTCAGGCTATGCTTACTGCAACAAGGTGAGCAGAGTCCAGAAGAGATCTATGGAGGGACTGGAATGCTTTAAAGAACACACGTATAGGACCTTGGGTGATTTGTGGTGACTTTAATGTCACTAAACATCCCTCAGATCCACAGGCCATAGGCTAACAAGAGCTATGACTGAATTCTCTGATTGGATCAATGAGATGGAGTTGTTTGATCCGCCTTCATTTGGAGGATCATTCACCGGGAGAAGAGGTGACAATCATTTGACTGCTTCTAGGCTCGACATGTTCCTTTACACTCAGATCAGGCAGAGCATTCTCCCAAAGCTGGGATTAGATCATAACCCCATCATGTTAAATTGTGGAGAACTTGATTTGAAGAAGTCCTACTTCAAGTTTGAGCAATGGTGGATGCAAATGGAGGGCTTTAAGGAGAATGTTAAGGAATGGTGGACATCTTTTGTAGTTAATGGGACTCCATCATTCATTCTAGCATCAATTGAAGCTTCTAAAAGAGAAGCTAAAGCAATGGGGACTGGAGACAGAAAGAGAAAGAGGTGTTCAATCAGCTAGCTGGCTTGGGGGAATTCAAGATCAGAGAAGTTTTGACTGAAGATGAACTTTTACAGAAAGTTCAACTCTCTAAGGAATATGAGGAAGTGTCCTGTAATGAATAAATAGCTTGGAGGCAAAGGTCCAGGGTTTATGGCTATAGCTTGGTGATAAGAACACCAAATATGGAACATAAGGGCCACATCACACAAGAGAACACAACAACAACAACAACAACAACAAACCCAGTGTATTCCCACCTAGTGGGGTCTGGGGGGTAAGATGTACGCAGTCCATACCTCTACCTCTAAAGAAGTAGAAAGACTGTTTCCGATAGACCCTCGGCTCAAGGCACGAGATACCACACAAACACATAGTAAAGCACAGCACAAGATTACATATCATAAATACGGCACCCATAAGTAATATAAAACAGAGAAAAGCACACAGATTCGTAATAAAACATGGAACACGGAATCATAACAGGCATAAAACCCCCACCAAGTAATTCCCTACACTAGCGACCCAAACTGGCCCTAGTCCTCTGCCCTAATCCGCGTCCTCC
>NW_025875429.1:0-4374 GCF_002878395.1 Capsicum annuum
ATTCAATAATATCCAATAGAGCATGACTCCCGAAATATGTTAAAAGTGTTCTAGAGTTGGTGATTGGATTTTAACACTCGAATTCTGAGCATTAAATCTTGTTGAAATATCAACCGACTTGATGTTTTGAAGATTCCTCAGCTCAATCTTTGTCAATAAACAACAACTCATGATCCTTAAATCAACAATCAAAGGACAACAATTAAAAAGAGTTTGAAGCAAGTTGTCGTCCAAACAAACATCATGCAAAGAAAACTTTCTCAAAGAATGACAGTTCACCAGTTGACTATACTAGTAAATAATAAAAGATTCATCAAATCACAATGCCTCAGGACCAATTCTCTTGAAGATTTTCAATGCCAAGAATTTGGAAAGAGGGAAGGGGTATGAGGGGGGCATCAACCTCACATACTAGATCTTTTACTGTTTTACACCATTTTGAAGAGCAATATCAAGCCACTTTTCCATACGAGGAAAAACAAAACCGTGATGATATTTAGTAGATGAAATTGAAAGTATAAATTTCTCTATAGGAATTTTTCTTTCTCTATATATCTCCATGACTTTATCCACTAATAATCTATTATCATTGCCTTTACCATACTCAAATTTGAACTCCAAATTGGGATAAGTTATCCATGCTTGTAGCCATGTTTTGGACAAAAGGCTTGATTTGGCTGCTTCTTTATAATTAAGGTAGGAGAATTTTTTGTGAATGAGGCATTCAGGCAATTTGCCACCTCCTCGGATATCGCCCATATTGGAAGTTTTTGTGCACCGAGCTCCACATCGTGGGAGCTGCTAGCTATTACACTAATATAGTAATGAATTTATACAAGGTGGATTTTGGAATCACATTCCAATAAAGAGACAATCAGACCAAACCCTTAATCGGTTCGCCTCTATTATCTATATCTATAATCTATAATCTATATGTACAATCTATATCTATAATCTATAATTTATATCTATATTTATATCTATAATCTATCTATATCTATATCTATAATATATTAAAAGTCTAAAGTGTTCTTAGAAATGTTGTTTGAACTTTTTGCTCTTCATTAATTGTCTCTCTAATAGATAATATCGTCTTTTCCTATATTACACAAATAAAATCCTAATTATACATAAATACTAATATCTATATATATAATAAAGCAAAATAGTCTACCCTAAAATTATGCCAAGTGGCATCTTAAAAACTAGCTACTTGACATTTGACAACAAAAAACTATCATTTTATAAACAAAAAAAACTATTTTGTTGATTAGTTAAATATTTAATATTATTTCATGTTTCATATCTATATATATAATAAAGCAAAATAGTCTAACCTAGAATTATGTCAAGTGGCATCTTAAGAACTAGCTACTTGACATTTGACAACAAAAAACTATCATTTTATAACAAAAAACTATTTTGTTGATTATTTAAATATTTAATATTATTTCATGTTTCATATCTATATATATAATAAAGCACAACATTCTAGCTTAGAATTATGTCAATGGCATCTTAAGAACTAGCTACTTGACATTTGGCAACAAAAAACTATCATTTTATAATAAAAAATTATTTTTTGGATTATTTAAATATTTAATATTATTTCATGTTTCATATTATGGTAAAAAAATAAATTCATTTCTATTGGATGAAAACTCATATGTTTTTTTTAATTATTTTTTATTAATATTAGTAGTTAATTATTTCATATTATTTTATGTTTTATTAATTATTTATTTATTAAATTTATTTTGTTAATTATTTAAATATTTAATACTATTTCATATTTCATATCTATATATATAATAAAGAAAAATAGTCTAGCCTCGAATTATGCCAAGTGGCATCTTAAGAACTAGCTACTTGACATTTGACAACAAAAAACTTTCATTTTATAACAAAAAACTATTTTGTTGAATATTTAAATATTTAATATTATTTCATGTTTCATATCTATATATATAATAAAGTAAAATAGTCTAGCCTAGAATTATGCCAAGTGGCATCTTAAGAACTAGCTACTTGACATTTGACAACAAAAAACTATCATTTTATAACAAAAAACTATTTTGTTAATTATTTAAATATTTAATATTATTTCATGTTTCATATCTATCTATCTATATGTATAATAAAGCAAAGAAGTTAACCTAAAATTAAACCAAGTGGCATATTGAGAACTAGCCACTTGGTATTTTGGTAACAAGAATCTATTTTGTTGGCAACAAAATTTATTTTGGTGATTATTTTAGTGAATAAAGCAAAGAAGTCAGCCCAAAATTAAGTCAAGTGGCATATTGAGAACTAGCCACTTGATATTTTGGCAACAAGAATCTCTTGTTGGCAACAAAATTTATTTTGGTGATTATTTTAGTGAATAATCAATTATTAATCAAGCAACTTATATGGAAAAAATTACTATGACCAAAAAGTCATTCCAAAATAAAAAAATATTTCAGTAGAGATGTCATTCCTTAAAATATTTAAACAATTAATTTAAACAACATAAATAATAATATTATAAAAAGTAAATATTTATGATTTTACTACAATTGAGTAAATCAAGAAAATATTACAAAAAATTAATTAGTAAATAGTAATCTCATAACTTATATGAATAAGATTATAATAATCAAAAAGTTATTTCAAAATAAAAAAAATATTATGAAAAGTATGTTATCCCTTAAAATATACATCATTCATTTAAATAATAATGTTATTTGAAAAAACATTTATGATTTCACTACAATTTAGTAAATCAAGAAAGTATTACGAAAAAATCAATTCGAGAATAACTAATTAATAATCAAGTAACTTATATGAAAAATATTATTATGACAAATAAGTCCTTTCAAAATTAAAAATATTATGAAAAAGATTTCATCACTCAAAATGTGTATATAGTTAATTTAAATAAAAATATTATATTAAAAAAATAACTTTTATGATTTGATTACAATTGACTAAATTAAGAAAGTATCAAGAAATATCAATTAAGGGAATAATCAATTAGTAATCAAACAACTTATATGAAAAAAAATATAATAATCAAAGAGTTATACCAAAATTAAAAATATTATGAAAAAAATGTGATAACTCAAATGGTAACTTTGGACAACAAAATGAAGAAATTTATTTCAATATATTTCAAGTAATTTTATTTAAAAAATATGCATTCATATTTATTGGAAGGATTTTCATTTGATATATTTTAAGTAATCTATATTTAAAACAATATGCATTCATATTTAATGAAAGAATTTTCATAATTGAGAGAGATAATACCCAATTACCCCCCTAAACTATACCAAATTACCCCCCTGAACTATACCCAATTACCTCCCTGAACTATACCCAAAAAGTTATGTCACACGTGTGCCTACGTGGACACTTGTGCCACGTATGTGTCAATAGGCACTAAGGGAGTGAAAATTCCACTTTTAATTAGTTCAGGAGGGTAATAGGCCCCCCTTTAAGTTGAGGTATAGCATAGCCCTTTTGAGTATAGTTCAGGGGGATAATTGAGTATTTTCTCTAATTGAGAATAACTATCATTGAGTAATTACACTTTCATTCTATATTAGAAAATGAATAAATGATAGTCTTAAATTTAAAAGGAGGGTAAATTGAAAATGAATAAGTACTGAAATTTTCTTAAAATGAATATTACTACACAGAAAAGATTACATAATATTTATAGAAAATAACTACTAAAATTACATAGTCCTAATTAATATTTGAAGTCAAATAAAACTTTGTCTTACAAAGTTATTCTTTAGTTGACCAATTATATAACTTTATATATGTCTGTAAGAATGATTTTGGATTTTAAAATAATCAAATTTGAAAAAAATACTTCATTTTAATGAACAAAAATTAATTAAAAAAGATTAAATTATCTTATATAAAATTTAAATGTGCAGATCAATAAAATAAATTAGGAATAAATATTTTTTAATGATAAAAATATCAATAAAAATTTATAATAATTTTTATATGATGAAATGTAAGTGTGAGTTACTAATTATATGCAATTGAAGTATTACCATAAAATGAATATTTATATGACAAAAAGTATTTATGATTTCATTCAATGTAAGTCAATTAAGGAAGCATGACAAATTTGATTGAGAAATATAAATAGAAAATGAACAATCAAATAACAATTATATACATATATATGGAAAAGAATATTGTACCAATTGTAATTAATCTAGAAGTTCCAATGCCATAATAATTTACCACTATATAAGAAGGCTACACTTAGTAAAAGATAATTAATTTCTGCCATACATATTGGAGAAGATGAATTGTGCAAATGATTTCTGCCACAACTTATCTTGTCGTGATTATCGCTAGGATCTCAAT